>NC_081409.1:716266821-716290719 GCF_030272615.1 Cryptomeria japonica | reverse complement strand
CTCTGTTACAATAGCACCACTCTGTGTAAACAAAGAAATACTATTTAACACGAAAGCGCTAAAGCGCAACCTGTGTGGCAATTTAAACAAAAAAGTTAGTAGTTTTGTAGAGAAATCTTGTGTTGGATTCACGTCGGGTTCACCAAATGATGCTCTGCAAAAGGGATTAGAAAATCTACTTGATGTCAACACACACAAGAGCACAAGAAATAAACGTTAGTGTTAGCAACAAAAGATTATCCTAAACAGGCATATCAAGAGAGATATTAAGCATAAAATAGAAAGCATATAAACATAGAATAAAATAGCTAATCAAGATGCTCATAGTTGCTCCTCCCTTGTTCATCTTCTCTCCAAGTCCCACATGAGTGTAGGTCTCAACTTTTAGCACTAGCCATGGATGCCATATGGAGATTCAAGATTGTTGAATATGATAGGCAAATACTATGCAAGTGTAGATAGTGATGCTATGAAAAATCTCTATGCTAATACTAGTATAACAACAAAACTCTAATTCTTCCTTCTTTGCTTGAGAAGAAGGGTTCTATTTATAGAAGAAATGGGGAAATGAAGGGTTAAGATTGAGCAATCTTAACAAGGGTTAGGATTGAAAGATATTCAATCCGTGTGAGACTTTCAACCCAATCCCATGTTGACAAGTGTCACCATGAGCAGGCTTGAGAGGAGAGATAAGGAGCATTAAGTGCTTGAGGGGACATGATGGTTACCCTAGGGGGTTGGGTTAGGGTTAGGTTAATGGATATTCCTTTTATCCAAGGGATACATGAATGTGCAAGGGTTAAATGGTTACCTTAGTCAAAGAAATAAATGCTTTGAGGAGACCCATGAGTCAAAAGGATGGTGAAGTTAGGGGAAAGTCTCTAACCAAAGGTAAAAGGTGAGTTAACCATAAATGGTTATGTAAGAGCCTTTAATGGTTTGGAAGACTTTAGAGGTTAACCATTTGAAGACATAAAGTCTTTAATGCCTTTCAAAGACTTTGAGGGCTTTGAGAAGTGACTCCAAATTGCTTAGGAATGTGACAATATTTAGGGGGTGAATTAGGCTAATTAGAGGGAGTTAGAAGAATCTAGAAGGGATTTAGGCATGCAAGTGGATTTTGTAGGAGAATGCAAGTGGGAGGAATTTTGGGATTTTCAATTAAAATAAAATCATTTATTTCAATTAAATAGTGTAATTTGCATTTGGATAGATATTTAAATAAATATTAATTTATTTAAATGAGAAAAAGGAAGATAAAGCATTAAATGCTTGAAGACTTTAAGGGAAACCTTTAAAGGCTTAAGAAGACTCTAGAAGGAAGCCATTAAGTTTGAAGAATTTAAGGGAAACCATTAAAGGTTTCAAGTGGGTGAGGATAAATAGGATTTTAAATAAATAATTTATTTAAAATAGTTGTGCAACTTGCATTTGTAAGAAAATGCAAGTGGGTGGAGGATAAAGGTGATTTAAATAAATGTTAATTTATTTAAATGTGAGAGATGGGATTTTGGGGGTTTTAAATAAATATTAATTTATTTAAATGTGAGAGAAGATTTAATTAAACAAATATGATTTATTTATTTAATTAATGGTCTGAATTTGGTTAAGTGAATTAAATCAAATAAATTGAATAATTTATTTAATTAATAGGAGAAGAGGGTTAAGATGATTTAAGTAAATATTAATTTAATTAATTATTGATTGATGGTTAAATAATCAAATAAATACTAAATATTCATTTAATTAGTGGATAGATTTATGTGACTACAATTTCCATTTGACACTATTGTGACAAAAAGACCTTTTATCAAAGCCAAAACTAGTGCTAAAAATACCACCACAAATACAATTCATTATGTCACAATGATTGATGGCTTGTTAAGGCTTATTGAACCTCAATGAAATGTAAGCAATTAAGTGGGATTATTTCTTACACAATATTAGATAATTACAAGATATACCAAACACTTTCTAGAGCACATGTCAATAAACACCTTCACCATAAAAAGTTACACTTGCGCTTGCATCTTTTTGAGATGCAATGGGTAATGCTGATATTAATAATTTATTTTACTCATAGTAATTTCTATTATTCTAAATATTACTTTCAATCTTAGGGTAAGATGTACAAATTTTAAACTATATCACTATTATTTTCAATGTCACGATAAGATGTACAAATTGAAAACTATATAATAAATAAAAAAATAAAATTGAATAACTTTATGAACTATTTAAATTGAACCACGTGAATATTAGTGTAACAACTATAAATGTTATCTTTTATCAATTAGCATTAATATAAATAAATTATTCATTATTTGTTGAAATAATTAAAAAAAATATTTATATATATAACCAGTACAATAATATATTACTAAAACTAATTTAAGAAAAAATTATCTATGAACAAAATAACATTTTTAAATTTAAAATAAGAAAATGTTCCATGTGTGTTCTTGCAACGAATTGTCAAAATATAAATTAAAACTTCATGCATGTTCAAGACTTTTACATCAATGAACTGATATCCACTATATTTATAAATAATAATGATGGTGAAATTTGTATGTCTTGGATTTTGAGTGGGCCGCGATGGGAGCGTCTGTATTCCGTCGCCGAGCTAGGGCAATCGTGCCCTAGCTCCTTCTTGCTGTGTCTGCATCTGCGTAGGGGGGGTGTTCGATCGCGTGTGTTGGGGGGGAGCCGTTTTTTCCTGTCGAAGGTTTTGTTTCTTCTTTTTTGGCCGCCGATCTGTGCTGGGATGGGATTGTTTGGGCTGTGCATGCGTGCGGGAGTTGTGCGATTTGGTTGCAGCGCTGTTGTGACGGGTCGGGGCTGTGTTGGGCCCGAACAGATCCCATTGTTGTGGGGTCTCCAGGGCTGAGAGGGCTAATGGCCAAAGGGGAGCCGCCTAGGGCGGTGCCTGGTTCAAAATTTCAAGAAGCAGTGGGTATGAATTTGCCAGGTCAGGAAGCAAGGGTTTTTGAAAATGCCCTCTTCTCTCAGAATATAGGGGCTACGGATCCAGGCTCGCCTGTGGGATCTCGGATCACGAAGATTAACGGATGTCTTGAAAGGTGCAAAGATAGACCCAAATTGGTAATTCCCTTTGAAATGATTGCTGAAGATGTCGAATATTACTCTAAACATTCGTTGTATTGCAAGTTCCTGGGTTTAAGAGTTTCTCTCCAATTTCTGGAAAATTGGGCTCAGAAAGTGTGGGAACCAGAGGGCGAAATGGAGGTTACGCTGCTAGCAAATAATTTTTTCATGGTAACTTTTCTTTGTATGGCTGATCGGAATAGGGTTTTTGAGGGTGGACCCTATTTTTATAACCAGGTGGGGCTATTCGTCAAACCATGGCATGCAGGATTTAATCTTTCTGAGGAGCTTCCAAATCGGGTTCCGGTGTGGGTTCGATTACCCAGATTCCCTATAGAATGCTGTCGCGAGGATGTTCTCCATATGCTTGCATCGATGCTCGGGAAGCCGGTGGGTCCTTCATCACAAACCTTGGGTAAGAAAGTTATGACCTTTGCTCGAATTTGTGTGGAACTTGATTTGAGTAGACCACTGCCTGATGCGGTAGAGATGTGTGCGGGCTCACATTCCTGGGTGCAACAACTGGATTATGAGACCCTTCCTTTTCGATGCCGCCTTTGTCATGAATATGGCCATCTTGTGAGAAGATGCCCAAAGGCCAAGTCAGTGGAACAGCAAATTTCGCCTCCTCCTCGTGATAATCCTACTACGGACAAAGGGAAGAAGCCTGTTGTTGGGGAGGGCAAAGATGCTGAGGGCTTTGTTCAGGTTAAGGCTCGTAATCACAACAGAGGCCAGAAGCGGACTCTAAGGGAGCGACAGGAAGAAGATACCTTTAACAGGTTCAAGATCTTGGATGCCAGAAGTTAATCCTGGATTAATTATTGAGGATGAACAGGCAGGGGATTCTAGAATGGGGAATATTTCTTCCATTCCTCCTGTTGATTCCCATGAAGAGCCTACCATGCCTATGGTCACGGATGGGCAAATAGGGGTTCAGATGATATTAGAGCCAAATGTTGAATTGGGACAAGGGGTAGAGAATGTTTCTATTCCTGCACGGACTGCAGCTCCAGAGTCGGATAAGCGAGGTAAATCTTCTCCTCATCTGTGCATTCTTCAAAAAGATGGTAAGAAGGGGGTCTCAGAGAAAAATGTTAAACTGGGATGAAAGAAGGACTTAGAAAAGATTAAGATGATTGGGGAGACATTGGTGGAGTCAGGTTCTGTGAAGACCTTGGATTCCCACTTTTCGACCCCTTCGAAATGATAGTTATCTCATGGAATGTAAGGGGCTTGAACAGCGGCCCTAGACAAAAGGCTGTTTGGGATTTAGTTAGGAGTCATTCTCCTGATGTTCTCTTCCTTCAGGAGACTAAGGTTTCTGTGGAATGCATGATGAGTGTTGCATCTAAGTTGTGGAGGAATGGTCTATGTCAGTGTATTGGAGCTCAGGGATCTTCGGGGGGTGTGGCATGTCTCTGGAACCCACGAAAGATCCAACCTGTGTCCTGGATTTCCTTTAAGTCCTCCTTATCCTTGGTTGCTTTGTGCACTGAGTCGGGGGAATCTGTTCTCTTTTCTAATGTCTACGCTCCTATTGACTTCCAAGGTAAGATCCTGGTCTGGAATAATATTTTTTTGGTTCGTAGTTTATTTCCTTACTTGCCATGGATTGTTGCCGGGGACTTTAATGCTATTCTTGATCTAACGAAAAAATGAGGAGGTAATACAAGACTGGATCCTTCTTCTTTCTTGCTCCGAGATAATATCTCAGCACTCAATCTCGTGGATATCAAGCCTAGCAATGGCCGCTTCACTTGGAATAATAGAAGGGAGGGTGACAGGTGCATTGCTGAACGCTTAGACCATTTCATGGTTTCCTATTTTTGGGTGGGTGGATTGTGGTCTTCCAGTTCTGAAATTTTGGATTGGAGAGGCTCGGATCATTGGCCAATTAAGCTTGTCACTTCTTCAGCTCGTCTGCCTCAGAAGCCGCCTTTTAAGTTCCAGCTTATGTGGCTTCGTGAACCGGACCTCTATGGTTGTGTTGCCGAATGGTGGCAGGTTGGCAGGCCAGCTTTTGGTACAACAATGTATGTTTTTGCTAAGCTTCTCCAGTATGTTAAGTATCAGCTCAAACGGTGGAATCGACAATGCTTCGGAAACATCTACCAGGCAAAACAGGAAGCTCAAGTCGAGTTGAATGGCATTACCAGATTGATTAGGGAGGAGGGAGTGTCTGAATACTTGTTACGGGAAGAAGCCAGAGCTTTAAAAGCTTTGGAGGAATGGGAGTTGAGAGAGGAAATCTTTTGGAAACAGAAAGCTCGGATTGAGTGGCTTCAGGAGGGAGAAAAGAACACTGCCTTCTTTTTCAATTCAGTGAAAGCCAGACAACATGGTAATGCTATTTCATCTTTGGTGACTGATAGGGGAGAGGTTATTTCTTCTACTCAGGGTATCGCTGATGAAGCAGTGCAGTATTTTGCTTCTTTATTTAGAGAGGAAGCACAGGGAGACTCTGTTGCAGAGGCCCAGGTCCTTTCCTGTATTCCTTCTTTGGTTTCTTTGGAAATGAAACAACATCTTATGAGTGTCATAACTTTGGAGGAGTTAGAAAAAATAGTTTTCCAGATGAAAAAAGGTAAGGCTTCTGGTCCAGACGGTTTCCCGATTGAGTTCTTCCAGGAATTTTGGGACATTATCAAGTTTGATTTATTGGCAGTTGTTCAAGAATCCCAGAAGAATAAGCAAATGCTCCGGGCCCTGAACTCTACCTTCTTGGCACTCATTCCCAAGGGGGAGGGGGCTGACCGGTTAAGTCAATTTCGCCCTATTTCTCTTTGCAACGTAACTTATAAAATTATATCTAAATTGATTGCTGAAAGGTTGAAAAAGGGGCTTACTGTGCTAATCTCCGAAGAGCAAAGTGGCTTTGTGGAAGGTCGTCAGATTTTGGATGGGGTGGTGGTGGCTACTGAGACTATCCATTCCATGGCCAGCTCTAAAGCCAAAGCTATGTTCATCAAGCTGGATATGGCCAAGGCGTATGACAGAGTTCGTTGGTCCTTCCTGGAGAAGGTTTTGAGTGCCTTTGGTTTTGAGGAGGAATGGATTTGTTGGGTTATGAGTTGTGTGGGGTCGACTTCCTTCTCAGTTTTGATTAATGGGGAGCACTCCAACCTCTTTGGGGCCTCTCAGGGTTTGCGGCAGGGTGACCCTCTTTCTCCTTACTTGTTTCTTCTTTTGGTGGAAGGTTTGGGTCGGTTGATTAAAAGGAATGTTGAAGGAGGCTTTATTCAGGGCTGGCAGTGGGGAGGGGGTATTCCTGTTCAGTCTCACCTACAGTTTGTGGATGATACAGCTTTGATGGGTTTGGCTACTATTAGGGAGGCTTCTAACATGCGCAGAGCGCTAGATGTCTACCTTGCTGCTTCTGTTCAGTTAATTAATGAGGGCAAGTCTTCAATTTTTTTCTTCAACACTCCGCCTTCAATTCAACGAAGAATTGCTCATATTCTCAGGTTCCAAATTGGAAGTCTTCCTTTGCTATACCTTGGGATCCCCATCTCTACTGGCAGGCAGTCTAGGGATTCCTGGCAGGTCATTCTGGATAAGTTCAATGTCAAAGTGAACCACTGGACTCATCGTTGGCTGTCCTTTGCTGGTCGGGTCCAGTTACTTCAATCTGTGGTACAGGCTCTTCCCCTTTACAGATGTTTGATTCAGGTGGCGCCGATGAGCTTTGTTAAGAGCCTTGATTCCTTAGCTAGACAGTTTTTATGGGCTGGTAATTTGTCATCAACTAAGTGGATCCTTATTAAGTGGGAGACTGTTTGTAGTCCTAAAAGATTTGGTGGTCTTGGATTACGTCAATCTTTTCTTTCTGGTACTGCTCTGGCAGCTAAATTGTATTGGCGATGGTGTGTGGAACAGGATCGGGTGTGGGCTAGGATCTTGTCTCACAAGTATTTTTTTGGGATCCCCCAGCGTGATATCCCTCGATATAGCTTGGCAGGGAAAGGCTCGACGATTTGGAATACTCTCAAGAAGGGGGCTGCGCTCATTAAGGGTGGTCTCTTCTGGATTTGTAAGAGTGGGACAGAGGCACAGTTCTGGCATGACTCCTGGGATGGCTACCCCCCCATAGTTTCCCAATATCCTCACCTGAGTATATTGGCCCAGAGGTTTTGCGAAGCTGGTTGGACTAGGGTGTGGGACTTCAAGTCATTTTCCCTTCAAGGGCAGGTAGTGGAAGCAAGATGGAAGACTTCAAGGGAGTGGCCTATTCTTGGGTTGGAAGTTGAGTGTGCTGAGCTTCATAACATCCTTTCGGGTCGTAGCTGTAGCGCCCTGATGGATAGTGATGTGTTGGCTTGGTCCCCTAATCCCAAAGGTACATACACTGTGTCTTCTGGTTATCAGGCGCTGCTCTCTCAACAATTTGCTAGGGGGGAAGTCCATTGGTGGAAGAGAGTCTGGAATAATTTCTCTTGGCCAAAATGTAATTGCTTTTCTTGGACTTTGGCTTGGAATAGATGCTTGACCTGGGACAATATTCAGAAGAGGGGTTTTGTTGGCCCTTCTAGGTGTGTTCTATGTGGTGGGGGGGAGGAAGATTCTCCACATTTATTCTTTTGCTGCCCATTCACATTGCAACTATGGCACTTCTGGTGGGATGCCTGGAAGAGTCAGTGCTTTCATGCATCCTCCCTAGCTGAGTTTTGGATGAGACTGGGAAGGCCCCCTTCCTCGGCTCCCTTCTTGCAGGATGTCTGGTATGCTGGCCCTATCTTTTTGCTATGGCAAGTTTGGTTGGAAAGGAATCGTAGAATCTTTCGGGGCGAACAATTGGGGATTCAACAGGTTTGGACTAGAATTATGGGAATGGTCCAGGAAACTGTGACAGCTAAGAGTGAGATTATTTTGTCGATGGAGGAAGGCGATGCGGAGATAGTTAATAGGTTTGGTATACAGGGGATATCTCTAGCCTCAGCTTGCGCCAGGAGAGGTAGGCGTGTGAAACATAGAGTTCAAAGGATGGGGAAATGGCTCCCCCCTCCTGCTGGCTTTCTGAAAATTAACACGGATGGTTCTTCTAGGGGTAATCCTGGTCCAGCTGGGATTGGTGGGATTGGTAGGGACTCTTCTGGATCTGTGGTCTTTATCTTCTCGGCTAATGAGGGGGTGCAAATTGTTAATAGGATGGAAGGCTTGGCTATCCTATATGCTTTAAAGAGAGCTTATGCCCTAGGGTGGCGGAAGGTGATTTGTGAAGCTGACTCTCAAATTCTGGTTAATTTGCTCCTTCAGAGGAAGATGTCTGAGGTTAGTTGGCAACTATCTGTGTTAGTACAACAGATATTACAGGTTAGCTCTGTAATGGATTCGGTGTCGTTTACCCATATTCCAAGGGAATGGAATAGGGCAGCTGATTGTCTGGCTAAATGGACGTCAGAAGATGTTGATGACCGGAGGATTGATGAGTGGGAGCAGTTGCCCTATGAGCTATGTCAGGATTTGGAGAGGATTCTTGTTGAAGATGAAAGTGGTGTTGGGGAATGAAGTTCTCGTTCTTGTTCTTTCTGTAATCTCTTGTAGTTCCTGGGGCTTTGGCCCTTTGCTGTTTTGTACTCAGCTTTTCTAAATTTCAATAAAGTTTTTACCCCTATTTTTCAAAAAAAAAAAAATTTGTATGTCTTGAAATTATTATAGTTTATTTTGTATAATAATTTGTATAAGTCTTGACCATGCATGAAGTCTTAAATTATTATAGTTTATTTTGTATAATAATTTGTATAAGTCTTGAATATGCATGAAGTCTTGATTTATATTTATAAATAATAATGATGGTGAAATTTCTTGAAATAATTAATAATAATAATTTGTATAAATCTTGAAATTATCCACTATATTTATTTTCAAATTAAGACTTCATGCATGTTCAAGAAAATAAATATAATGGATATCAGTTCACCATTTTTTGTTTATTATAAAAAGTGGTCCCCAACTACATAAGGTGGCATCTTTTGTACATTATAGATAAACAAATAATTATCATCATTTTGTGTAGCAACAATGGGGTCATTATGGACCTTACGAGATCATACAAGGTGCTGAAAATTATTTGGGAAAATGATTGGGTTATTTTAAATTATGTTATTGAAATGTGATAGCTCTAATGACATTTGGCAGGTAATGTGCTCCTTCGTCAGATTCTTGTAAAAAAAATAGATTACAGATGATGATGACATAAAATTCCACGTGCCAAACACGCATAGGCTTAATGAGAAAGTTGACCAATATCAAAAGATTCGTCATGCCAAGCACGCCTTGACTCCAAGGACAAGGACCTTACTTTCCCTATATGATGGTCGAACATTAAGACTGTGGGCTTTTCGAGAAGAGAAAAAGAAAACAAGTGCTATGATGTATGCTCCTTTGATGGCTAGTTGGCTTTCTTTATTCATTATTTTTTTCCTTATTTTTTATTTAACAAAAAAAATAAACTAGTACTTGTATTAAAAGGAGGAGTAATGTTTGTGTCGAATGAAAAATCTATTTTGAATGTTATATCATAAGATATAAAATTCTAAAAATTAAAAATTATATTGTTGATAGTAATGTTTAATATAAATAAATTGAGTTCGAAATGTGGAAATGAATGCAAATTAATTTAAAATAATCCCCTAGATAGCCAGTGCCTAAAATGTGATAGCTATAATGATATTAACAACTAGTTTATTTATGACATTAAATATTACTTAATTAGGGGAGGTTATGTTGTGCAAGGGGTCTACATAGAGAACACGCCTGTCAATACTAAGCAATATTTAGGATGGATCTATGTGCTATCGACCTAAAAAAGTCTACATTAAATTTGTGCATTATTTTGAATTGTTATGTGCTCGATAGGCATTGAGTGCCACTGTATAGAATGAACAAATAAATGAATTTTGTGTATAGGAGGAGAAAATACATGATTTAACACATATATTAAAAAAATTATTAATATAACTTAAAAATAAAAGTATAATATAATTAAAAAGAAGCTTTAAAAAATATAAAAAATTTGTGTAACTTGGTTAAATATTTTTAACTAACTTAGTTACTTAGTTCCTTTTATTTTTAGTTTAGCAAATTTTTGATATTTCTTAACTTAAATATGTGTAACTTAGTTACTTAAATATTTTTAACTAAGTAACTTAGTTACTTTTAGTTTATTTTTTAATTTTTTTTAACTTAAATATGTGTAACTAATCATTAATTTTAACTTACATATGTTAAAATCGCTTAATTAGTTATATATTATGGATGTTAAAATTTTACATTACTTACACATATTTTAATATTATTTTTAAGTTATATTAATATTTTTTTAATATATATGTTAAATTTGTATATTTTGTATATTAGTTACATATACTTAATTACACATATTTTTACTTTTATTTTTAAATGAAAAAATATCAAAAATATGTGTAAGAGTCAAGATGTTTGATGGAGTAGTAAGAACTATTCAACATGTCAGACATGTACCAGGATTAAAGGAAAAAACTACTATCACTTGGAGTTTTTAATTCATGTTCATAAGATATATATGTAACTTAAATATTTAAGTAACTAAGTTACACATATTTAAGTTAAGAAATATCAAAAATTTGCTAAACTAAAAATAAAAGGAACTAAGTAACTAAGTTAGTTAAAAATATTTAACCAAGTTACACATATTTTTTATATTTTTTAAAGCTTCTTTTTAATTATATTATTCTTTTATTTTTAAGTTATATTAATAATTTTTTTAATATATGTGTTAAATTTTTATATTAGTTACACATATTTTTACTTAATTACAACTTTTTTACTTTTATTTTTAAATTAAATTTATTATTAAAAAAAGAAATATATAATTAAAAAATTAAACTGTTATTTACCTAATGTATTTTAAAAAGTTAAAAAATAATATTATTAAAATTTACATATATGTTAAAATCACATAATTATATATTATAATACAATTATATTAAAATAAATTAAAATAAAAAAATTAAATATATAACTTATCGAGCTGATGGATTGATGGTGGTGGACGTGTACGGTTTGATTGGACAGTGAAGCGGTGCAGTACCGTGCGGTCAGAACATGGGGGGCATCCATGGAGAAGGCATGGCATGCGCGGGCCATTTTGTCCGCTACATAGACATTGCCGATTTCAAAGGGGCGACGGAAACGTGCTTTCTATTTCCATAATATTGTCTCTCATGACGTCCTTATCCACAAGATAATTTCTATGCGATTTCCTCCAAAACTTAAATTAATATTACAGACTTCTACTCTTTGTTTTATTACAAGTTTAATTCTATTTTTTAAGTATAATAAATACAAGTGGGTATATGTTCGCCAGTTTTTTATACAAGTGGGTAGAGGGCAACGTCTATTGCGCATTATAGATAGACACGGAGTTTGGTGCACCGAACGCGGGGTCACGATGGACCTTACGAAATTATGTATGAAAGCGATTCGGCTTTTAAATAAATTATGTTACCGACATAAAAACAATGACAGCTATAATGACATTAGGCCGGTGATGCGCTCCTTTGTTGGATTCTCTTAAAAAAATACATTGCATTGTCCAGGGAAAATCCGATGATGACATATAGATTCCGCATGCCAAACACTCATAGAGTTAATTAAATAGTTGATTGGAACAAAAAAAAATTCATTGTGCGAAAGACGTGTTGATTTCAGGGATGGGGACTCCACTTTTGTTGTATATGGTTTTTATAATGTTTATGAGATCAAATAGTCTATAGGATCTATGAGGCCAAACAATTTATGGGACTAAGGACATCCTATTGCAAACCTCAAAATACCATGCCTACTAAAACTCCTTTTGCTTTAGCATCTTCGATCCTATACTCTCAATCATGAAATCTATCTCTTGTTATCTTTTCTTCTTATAAACAGATCACTCAAGGTGTTTATGTTTAGTTTCTCAATGTAGTTGTTTTGAATATCTTTGTAAATTGAAAACTCCACGATGTAATGTCATTCTGTCTCCATCACTTCTTGAGTGCAATAACTACATCTTCTTTTTGGGTAAATGTATAGAGTTGGGTCCCAATCCCGCGGAAGTCCGCGGGTTGGGAAATGAGCCAGCTAGAAACGGGACAAATCAGGGACACGTTTAGCTTCGGGTGCCCGAGCCAACAAAAAACGGGTGCCCGAATCTAAACGGGCATCCGTTTTTGAAATGTATTTTTTTTTTTTAACCATTTTCCCATCATTTTTACTGTTTGGAAAACGGGCAAGCGTTTCTAAGGAGCACAGGTACTCGTTTTTTTCACCTCAGCTGACCCCCTAGACCATTTTTACCTCCTTCCAGGTATTTAGCTTTATTTTTTATATTCTATTTTATTTATTTTTATTGTTTTTCATAAAAAAATGTTAATGTATTGTTATTTTTTAATTTTTATGTTTTAAAGTTTGAAAATCATCTTTTATTTCATGTTTAAAATAGTTTTCAGTTTTCAAATATTGCAAAAAACATGAATAGTAAAAACCGTAGGAAAAAAACAAAAAACATGAATAGTATTTAAACAGTAGGAAAAAAACAAAAATGTAAATGAACAGTAAACATTAGACGCAAAAAACAGACAATAAACCTTGAACAGAAAAACGAATAAACATTAGACGCAAAAAACAGACAATAAACCCTGAACAGAAAAATGAACAATAAACATTAGACCCAAAAAATAGACAATAAACCTTGAATAGAAAAATGAACACTAGACCCTAAATAGAAAAAAACGAACAAGTCCCAGGAGAAATTTGACTATCTTGGTTGATTAACCCTAAACCCTAAATCCTAAATTAAATGGTGCTTAGTGATCAGTGTTTTTCCTAGTAGTGTCGTATCAAATGGAACATATATTTAGTTTTTGATTGGAGCTTTTAGAGTTAAATTTAGTTTTTTTTGGTTTTCAGTCTATCATAATCAGCAAAGGTATAATAGATCATCATTCACCTCAATGTAACTAAAAAATTACAAATCACCATAAGGCGATCCAACACATCATGGGTCCAAAGCAATCACAAAACATATATCAAACTAAGCAAACAATAAACACTCAGGGGCATACAATGCAACAAATGAAGCATCTAGAATAAGATCAAAGTAAAACTGAAAGATTTACATTCAAAATGTAAATGGCACAATCATACGCACATGGCCAAATCCACATCAAGAATGAAGAATGCAAATGAGTAAAAGGGATTGGCACTAGAGGGGCATAGAATATAGTGAGGGAAATGTTGAGGAGCCCCTGAATTTTATCCATGTCATTGTGTTTAGGTGACCTCTCAAGATTATGCACAGTATCATTGTGTCATAATGTGTCAAAAATATATTGGTTAGAGTATTGAACTAAGGCCTATACAAGTATGGTGGAAGACCGTTGAGGGTAGTGTTAGTGTTGGTCTTAATGATAACAACTAATAATTAAGACCTCATGTATAGGGCATGGTGGCCCATTTTTTTGCATGATCAAGAGGATTGGCTATGATTAGAAATGGGTCATTGTAGATAGTGTAGGAATTGTCTAGGCTACAAGTGGATATCAACTAATACAATCACTACATCATTATGTTTTCATACATGTCAATATAAGGGTAGGCCATGAAAGTTTATGTTATAATTATTTGGTTTATCTTATACCAATTTGTAATAAAATGTAATTTGTTATACCAATATCTATCACTAGGCAATAATCACCTTGTAATTCTTTAGTGCATAGTTTGCACAATGGTGGGAATATGTAATTATTTAAGATGAAATAGAATTATTATCAATTGCGAAGTATCATGTTTATAATCCATCACATGTTACTAAGAATTATGAATAAGCTCCCAACTACCTATGATGCTTGAGACAAGTATGGATGTAGGTAACATCACAATTTTTTTTTTTATCTAAGAGGGGTTTTTCTTCAACCTACTTATGTTCATTATTAATGTAGGCTTATGAAAATGGATCTTAAGACTCCTTTTAATTATGGACATGAAAATTGTTAAGGGAGAATCAAGGTAGGGTTGTCTAAGAAATATTTGTTGATTTCTCGAAAGGATTGGACTTAGTGACCTACTTGCCTCAAATGGAAAGCAAGAAAGTATAAATAGAAGATGTACATCAAGAGTTTAAGGTATTGCAATCTTATTGTAGCAATATTAGTAAAGTGTTGGTTGGTTTGCAAAATGCACATGAAAATAGTAGAGTGTGTGTTGGCAGTGAATGTATTATATTATGTGAAAGCATTAATTGAAATAGTAAAATCAGAACCAACAAGAAGGGAGAGTTGAGGATGGTGTCTATATAGGGTAGATGAGTTATGTATTCTAATATATGACAAATTTTCTTGGATAGGTTTCATTATAAACCCCACTAAATTACTTAAAAATTTACACATCTATATAAATTTATTTTGCCAAGTATATATTAAATTAAAAAACTAATTATATATTTATATGTGTATGTATCATTTTACATTTAGAATGAATTGATTCTAAATTTTTTATGATAATTGCTTGTATTTCATTACCAAATGTTTATTCTAATTGATATAATTGATGTACATAATTAAAATATATTTTGAAAATTATTTAATATGTAAATAAAAGTTGATCTTAAGTAAATAAATTATTTAATATGATATAATGAATTTCCTCTTAAGTATCACCATCGAAGGGTATGTGATCTTCATCTACAAAGGGAATGAAACAATCTACAATAGGATCCTCTAGGAATGGAGAGATATGAGGGTCTCCATGGATCTCCTAAAGTCTATTCCAAAGTGTGTGGGGGAAATCAATATCCAATGCAATACACATAGAATCATGATCTTGATACTAGATCAAATCACTCCTACATGGTCAATGATGTTACACCAAGATTATATATTTTCTAGTGTTTCTAGTTTAGGTATGACTCCATACATAAAAGGAAAATGATTAAACCACCTAAAACTTATGAAGATACTATTTTACAAAAGAATCATAGTTATCCCTTTCTAATTTTACCACAAAAGGATGAATAGAGAAACCTATGATGCCTCCTCAAATAAAACCTTAAAAAATCAATAAAATTAATACATATAAAACATATCAAACAAATTCATCTCAAGTAAGACGGTCATTTTCAAGTGCCAAGATGTCCAAGTAAATGACTAGAATGTGAAATCACAAAAAATGGTCATTTATTCAAGCTTCAACTTAGTGTAGTACTACTAGTAGTACATGTATTGACAAGTTCATAGATATAACTTATGACTTTAACTTATGATTATTTTTATGATTTTGATGGAACTTATACTAATTCATCTTTAGATATTAAATTCAGTTGCATAGGCATTATGATGTTTTATTGTGTAGAATTTTTCTTGTACTTTGATTTAAGTGGATAATATTTCTTAAATGATGCTTATTATTACCCACCTATTAATAATATTATAGATCTATGTGAGTTTCCTTTTTTATATTTAAGTTGCTAAGTTGTATTTAATTATAAGTTTTTTTGGAAGGTGAAATGTAAATTAAATAGTTTGTAATTGTAAATTTTCATGTTTGTAATTGTAAATGTAAATTTTCATGTTTGTATATATATGCAGATTATTTTCACATGATGGATGAGTTTGAGATAGATGAGCTATTAGGTATAGTACCACCTCCACCTCCACCCCCTCCACCTCCACCTCCACCTCCACCTCCACCAGAGCAGTTGCGACAGACAATTAGGACAAATAATGATGCTCTGATTAGAGATATTCACACTATTAGGCGTGAGCCTCATCCAACCCCTCAGTTGTTATGCCTTGTAGATAGTATGCAAGGCATTGTACAGTCTGTGCAGGCATTAGATAGCGAGTTAGATAGCTATCGTAGCTGGCGTGAGGGATTGCGTGCATTTTACGCAGATGGCCTCACATACAAACAAGTTAATGATTTAAAAATAACAAAAATAGATTTGAAAAAATATTTTATGAACTCTAAGACGGGTGAAGAGATAGATCCAAAGAAGCCACGGATCTCTATTCGATGGTGTAGGCACCCGAGCATTGCTAGCCACTTTTAGGAGAGGTGGTGGATGGTCTTTGACCATCCACCACACTCCAATCATGAGGTCCCAATGTATTTTTTGAAGAAATTATGGGTGGAATTTGATTTGGGCAAAAATCCCAATTACTTTGATATTATATCTTTTCAGGGGGTTGGGAGAGGCATGCCCCAGGATAGGCCAGGAGCAAAATTGAGCGACAGGGTTAGAAACTATGTGCGCGATGATCCATTGGTTCCTCTTCCATCACCAGTTGTTCTAGCACCTTCCCATCATCAGGCAGTGGATTCTGCTCTAGGTTCATTGAGTGTCCTGTTGGGCAATTTGGTACAGCAGTTGCGGGAGGTGAGGGTTGCCCCCTGCTTAGCACATGTTTGCATGAGTTGTGGGGATGTATGTAGGGGTCCACAGAGTGAGGCTGCCCCTGGAGGAGATGATGATTTTGTTGATGTTGATGCCGCCCATGGTGGTTACGATGATGCCGAGGAGGCTGCACATGCTGATGTCGTCTCTTCATATGTTGATCTCCTGTGGGCAGACAATGATCAGCCTAGAGAGGTACACATTTATTTGTATAATTTATAGTGCAATATTAAATTCCTTATATATACACATATGAACCATAACATGAGTCAATTTTTTCTGAACAGAGGATGGATCACACCACATCATTGAGGAACCGACAGCATGTTACCTCAATACCTAGAGATGTTGGTGCCCCATTTACAGTATGCACTTTCATCTAGATAGATTGTATTGATATGTACATTTAAAATAAAGAATAAATTTTTTAATGTAATGATTTACATATGATATGTTTTTTCAATTTTGTAGGGTGCTTCATGTAGCACTAAGGTGGGTAGTTCTTCACGTGACCCATGGACCACTAAGGCTCAGCCTCATATACCACTAGTATGTTTTTCATCCATTAATTTGAAGTGTTTACATGCTTACTAATTTAAGTACAACTTTGATTCATGTTCGTTATTTTTTGCATTTGTAGGCTTCTGGATCGTTTGATGGCGCATCACATGTACGCCTTCGACCATCAGTTACTTTCCCTACATCACATGTATGTTTTTTTGTGATAATCTTGTAGTCTATATATATATATATATACACACTTTATAATTTATGTATATATACAAGTTTGATTCATGCTTTATATATGTTGTTAAGGTCCACACCACTATGAATATTGGTATGGCTATGGGGTTGAGCCAGATGCAACCATCGACATTATCATTTGAGGCATGATGATTACAAAAATAATTTCTAATTTGTTTATACTGTGTACCTGGATTTTATATGGATTATCAAAATTGATATACAATGTTTTTTTTTGTAGGACTTGGCTACGACCACTTTTCTTGTTAATGATAGTGGACCTCCACGTATCAGTGAGGGCATTGTCGAGCATGGTCGTATGGTAATTTATTTAAAAAAATTTAGTATTTAATTACTTTATAAGTGAATAATGAAAGTAAAATCTTTTAATAATGCACCGGAGGGTGCAGACACTAATATTGCACAGACACAGGATGGTGCATCTTAGGACCATGTGCAACAGGATGATTCATCTCAGCCACCTTCACATGGAGTGAAGAGGATTGCAGATGAGATGCATGCGAGTTCTTAGATTGTATATTTTAGATCATGTCATGTTATTGTATTGTGGACTTTTTATGATGACACTTGTTATGTTATCCCGGGACTTGTTATTATGTGATTATATATAGGACTTGTTGTTATGTGTTATGTGATGGGTGAACTCACAAAGTTGGTTCCCACTTTTTGGTGCGTCCTGATTTTTGCTGAAATCATATATTTTTTAAAAAATATAATGATATAAGATTTAAGAGGTCCCATTTGAAGTAATTAATTGAAGAGAGTTAAATCAAAGGCTCTTAGATCAAAATTTCTTGGATAGAACCTCTCTACTTCTAAATCATACTTGCAATGGAGTCTCCTTTGCATCTATCAAATGCTGATAAAAAACCAATTTTACATTAGCTTTTGGGGGGTCAAATTAATTCATTTAAAAGTTTTTTTTTTTAAGTATTTAGTCCTCATTATAAGCTTTCCAAATAGTACAACTTTTAATATATTTAATTTCATTAATATATTTTTATTTTATTTCTTATAAATGTAGGTTTTTCACTGAACATGAACTTCTTTGTTCAATGCATTGGGAAAAATAGTAAACTAATTCAAAAAAATTATGAAAATATTTATGCACTAGGTATTGGTGTTTTATTTCTATCAAAAAAAAGAAAATTGAATTTTGATATATATAGAACAAGTTATGTGTTCAAACGTACACCTATATCCAAATTATAATTAGTCGAACTTCAAAACTTAATAAAATAAAAAATATTCAACATATCACTATCAAACCAAGTGCATGCCCTGGGTATTGATGTTACAAACAAAAAAATTCAAAAGAATTAAGTTTTTATCATTTATTAAAAAAAAATTATGCGTTTCGGGATACACATCACTCTTAAAAAATGTTGTTTGCTATAAACAACTACTTTTTGAGGGAGATGGAAAAATCAATAAAATTTTATTCAAACAAATTTGCAAAAAATATATTTAGAATCTACAAACAAGATGTTAAAAATCACTAGTTTATATCATCTTTAAATTCTTAACGGTTTAAAAGTTATAGGTGTCAGAAAGTGAAGATTTTTTTCAAAATATTCATCTAAGAATCAAAGTTGGTCAAAAAGTGGGAATCAGTATTGTGAGTTCACCCTGATTATATATAGCACTTTTTACTATGTCATTTCCTTGCTATTATGATATCAGGTCGTGTTATGTGATTTGGCGCACTCTAGTGATTATATATGTGATACATTGTTTTGTTATTATGTTATTTGGACTTGTTTTAATGTCATTTCCTTATTAAATTATTATTTCAAGACTAGTTATTATAGTGCAATAGTTTATAATTCAATGTGCACAAAATAACATTAAGAATAAGATAACTAATACAATATTGTTTATGAAACCAAAATTGTATCAAATGTAGACAAATACAATGTTAAAGGGACAAAGAAAAACAATTATCATGATTAAATATTTAAAAGAGTTCACACAAGTATCAACTTATTAATTATAAATGAATCTTATAGAGGAATCATGATTTTCATGATTATATAAAAGGATTATTAATTATAAATGAATCTCATAGAGGAATCCAATAGATTGATGGAATTAAGGCTAACCAAATTATTAGGAAGCTACAAACATAGTATTGACTTTCCTCTTAAGTTGACCACACTACTTTACTAGTGTATTGATGGTTTATTAGTGCGGATAGTAGTGGCATGAAAAGCATGGACTTCATGGTACTAAAATAAAAAAGTACACTATAAATATAGTTTTGTTATACAATGATAAATATAGAGTCAGGTCATATTTAAGACATAATTCTATCTTTGAACTTACAATTAATCTACGAAGAGATTACAATAAAACAAATATATCATAAAAAATTAGAATTCAATTGTAACACAATTACACTGTGCACAAAATAACATAAAGAAGAAGATAACTAATACAATGTTGTTTATGAAACCAAAATTGTATCAAATGTAGACAAATACAATGTTAAAGGGACAAAGAAAAACAATTATCATGATTAAATATAAAAGAGTTCACACAAGGAACACAAACTTACATGCATATAAATTTGATTCAACCCAATGTACCATCTGCATCCTCTCTCTTCTGCAATGCGTTTATGATTGCCTCATGCTCTTCTACTGAAAGTGTCCACAATACCTTATTAGCAGGTCTACCTTTGTATCTTTCTAATTTGATGTTTGTTGCCACCACCAAATGAGAATAGTGTATAATCTTCTTTTCTGATTGGTAGTCTTCATAAGCTGGTAAGCCATTCCTTCTTGTTAAGTATTTGCGTAGCCATGTACCAACCACCACAACAGACCCAACTGGATACTAAAAACTATCATCATCTACTTGATCACATATCAACTTTTTCTTAGGTTCTACACATCTAGCTAGCCAATACTCAACTTGCTCATCATTATTCTCAGGTGCAACAACAGCATACACATGTCCTATAAAACAAATTTAAGTACAATGTGTAGAAATAAAACTTGTTAGAATTTATAATTCAAATATGTAATCATAAATTATATGAAAATACATAAAAATATATAATTTAAAGTTATAAACAATAAATTGAATTAAATTACCAGGTTGTATGAGGTCTGAAACACGATCATAATCTTCTGATGCAAATGCATGATCGGGGTCTTCATTTCTTCTAACATCTTCATATTGTGTCTCAGTAGATGTTAAGGATTTGTGTTGCCATTCTTCGACCCATTCCGCATTCTCGCATTCTTCCCATTCACCTGCAACACAAAATTGACAAAAACATGCAAGCTCTCTAGTCCATATAGTCCAACTGTTAGAATTAGAACTCTTAAATGAATGCCATCTAGCTGACCCATTTATTGTATCACAATCATTTCTTGGAAGAATATTCTCCTCTTTAACTAGCCAGAAGAAACGTCGAATTGTAGAGTTCTGACTTGATCCTGTGGATAAATTTGCACTACACCAATCCACAATTGCACTTGCATTTTTAAATTTATCCTTTTCCTTGAATTTGAGTTGCTCTCTACAAAGGGCTCTCTTAACACATGCACCAGCACCATCATGTTCTCCTTTCCCGTGTCCAGCCTCAAAAAAACTCCAAATGTGTTCGATATTAGTTTTTTTATGAATCCTACTCAACCAATAAAACATTCTAGCATTCTTGAATTGCCCTGTGCAATTATCAAACCATATTAGATGTTGTGTCATTTGAATTAGTCTCTCCCTCAAATTCTGAAAAAAGGTCTTGAAGCAAAACTGGACAAACTTAGATGAGTGTAATTTATTATCACTCATATAGAAATGGTACTCTCTCAAAATTTTGTGATCCTCTTGTGTACTATCTGGTGCATGCCTATAGACAATATGGACAAAAATTGATACCTGCACTGAATTGTAGTATTGTGATTGTACCTCATCTTGTGGTGCAAGCGTGTAGTTCTTTGCAAAGTCAACAACCGAAAGTATACTACCAACAGGAAATGTATCCTTACATATTCGAAACTGACCATCGAGCCATCTAGCATTTTGAGTGTGTTTAAGATATTTAGGTATGATGTTACTCACGAATTTTTGACCCAACTCTTAATTTAAGAACATCTCTAACATTAGGTGATACTCTCGTATTATCGTGCCAGAATTTTTCGATCAAATTTTTGACTTCACCAGTAAGTTTCATATCAGACCTTGGTAGTCTACCACTAAAAGTCTAGTATTTGTTTGTCGGATCACTTTCAAAATTAACTCTTCTTTTTACAACTCTTGACAAAGTTTTGCGATGAATATTAAGATATCCACTTATGTTACTCATCATTCTTTAATTAGAAGTTGTTTGGCTTACTAAAGCTGTTGTTATTGCCCATCATGTCGCATTTTTATCTTTAGAACGACTTTTCTTTCCAATTGTATCAAAGGCGCTAGCAACAGTCGATACAACTTGTTTTAAAGACTCCTCCTTCTTCTTGGGTTTGACATAAAAGCCTAACTTCTTCATCACTTTTCCCATTTTAGTCATTTTAATTAGTTGTACCATTAATTGACATTGAAACCCAAATTTCTTATTATAAATTTTTTTTCTAAACAATCTATTTGCATGTGTCCTAATCTGTCTCCATGAAACCAAGCCAGGAAGGTTGTCTAGTACATCACTTTTAATTTCAAAATTTTCATTCATTTGATTATCATTCAAACATGTTTCATTTTCAATTGGTGTTTCCATGTCTACATACACATTATTGGTTTTAGTTGCAGGTGGATTTTCAATTTCATTTGGAGTTTCAAATTTGGTTTCAATTTCAGTTTCAAGTTGAGATCTAGTTTCAGTTGGGGTTTCAATTTGGATTTCAATTTCACTTTCAACTTGACTTCTAATTTCATTTGGGGTTTGATTTTCAATTAGAATTTCATTTAATAAGTAACCTGCTTCTACTAAATCACCAATTTATTCATGAGAAAAAACATAGGGCTGTAGAGACATACCTGTATCCAATAATGGATTAGAAGATGCACCTGAATTAAATGGTTCTATTGTGTTTCCTTCGTCAGCATTTATGGTCTCATTGATGTTCTCCTCTTCTAAAATGATTGTGGAACTTGAAGCTCCTTGTCTCATTCTTGATCTTGTCTCTCGTTGATGCATTGCCTCCTTCTCCCTATTTTCTGCAATCTCCTTAGTTGTCAGAACCTTCCTTTGCCTCTTCCTGCATTGATTTGATCCCATGGCTACACCAAAATTTGAATTCGAATCAATCTCCTTACCAAATCGACAATAAGACAAACAAAGAGAATGATTAATCAAAACATTCTCTTTGCAGATCGTACCTGTCAGCCAATGATTGAAAAATCATTCAATCATTGGGATTTGTGCTTGTGGGCCAAATTCTAGCCCAACAGATCTTTTCAGAAACGGGCGCCCGTTTCGCTTTCAACGGTACAAAGCGAAACGGACGCCTGTTTTTTGAATTTAAAAAATGGGCGCCTGTTTTTTAAAATTATGGGCGGGAAACATTCCTTAGATTTGTTTTTTGCTTCGGGATAGGCTTGGTCTCACCAAGCCTATGCTTGGACCTCCAAAAAAATGACTAAGGTAAATCGACATCAGATTTCTACCTTGGCCTAATTTTTTGAGGGCCTTTCTAATTGAATTTTTTGACGAAACAAAAACCCATTAGAGTTTTCAGCGTCCTAAATTCAGAAATGTAAATTTTATAGTGATAAGATTACTTTTACTATTTTTGTATTATTTATTAATCAAAAGTGGAACCTAAACCTAAAATACCAAGGTTCACTAAAACTTTAATAATTTTTTGGTTTTTAGGATTTTAGAAAAATAAATTATATGACATCAGTCTACATACAATTCTTTTGAATATTAAAAAAAAAAAATGGAAAAATATGAAATTTTCATTAAATTATGGTGGCCGTACACCCGATGTTTTGAAAATATACTTTATTGTCAGTTAAAAATTAATAAAAAAAAATATATTCAATAAAAAAATAAGCAAAAATATTCTCATCAATATTTGGTGTCTTAGGTATCATTTCTCAGAAGGATTTGCAAAAATTCATTTATTTGCATAAAAAAAGGGTGGTCGTACACATGAGTGGTATGGTCCTGAAATAGGCATTTTGAAAAAATGGTTTTTAAACATGCCTACTAAAAAGGGATTTCTACCATGTGGGTATTAAAATAAATTACATATTTGAAAAGTAGACTCTGAGCATTACATTTTCTATTACTGAAGTTTTTTGAGATTCAATCTCTAAGTGCATCAAATTTTGACATCAATCGACATAAAATTTGAAAAACAGAGAAAACACTTCCACTTTTTGCCCAAAAGTGGGACTCAACTTCTTGCAGCCACCCTTTTGTTCACTCCTCTTTCGATATCATCCATCTTCTAGTTTCACATCTAAGTTGATGCAAACTAGTCCTTCTTTAAACTATTAATTTTTTTTTCTTTTCATTTTATTTCCATTTCTATCTAGTTCTTTTGTGTATGGTCATATGTGGGATTGAGATGTTTGATAAGTTATTCTTTTTTCCTCCCATATTGCCTTGTGCACATGTTTTGTTTGAATTTTCCTTGCACATACCTTTTTATTTC
>NC_081409.1:716219423-716266321 GCF_030272615.1 Cryptomeria japonica | reverse complement strand
TCATGAGATAGTCTTTAAGCATCTGGAATGCTTGCTGGCATCTGGCATCCCATTGAAAATGGATATTCTTGTGTAGCAGGTGTGTAAATGGGTGACACTTATCTGCCAGTTGTGCGATGAATCTGTGGATAGATTGGAGCTGCCCTTGTAGTGTCCTGAGTTGACTGATATTCTTTGGATGTGGCATGTCCATGATTGCCTTGACTTTTGCTGGATCGACCTCAATACCTTTTCTTGAGACAATGTATCCTAGAAGTTTCCCTAAGGTTACTCCAAAGACACATTTCTTTGGGTTGAGTCGAACATGATATTGTTCTAGCCTATCAAATATTTTCTCTAATATGTCTAGATGACCTTCTCTTGTGAGTGATTTTGCTAGTAAGTCATCAACATAATCTTCCATTATGGTATGCATCATATCATGGAAGATAGTGGTCATTGCTCATTGATAGGTCGCTCCTACATTCTTTAGACCAAAAGGCATTACATTCTAGCAGTATGTGCCCCATGGACATGTGAAGGCTGTCTTGTGCTGATCCTCTGGTGCAATTTTTATCCGATTGTGTAAAGCGGAAAATCGAAATCGAACCCTAGTTGCTCTCCCCTCTTCCAACTCCGAGGAGAGAGAAGGGAGGTTCGCTAGGGTTGATGGTTTTCACTTAGGGGAGAGACTTTACATTCAAAAGAGGGGTTGAAACTCACAAGATCCAATCCCACACAATGCAAGATTGGATGCTAAATGTGTTTCAAGGGTTAAGAAAGCAAGGCTACCCTCTTTTGTAAAGAATGTTGATATAAGAATTAAGCTAGGAATGCATAGAAAGTGACAAAGATTCGCTTATAAACTGAGTTAGGGATATAGGATGAAGCTGCGGACCTTGAATTAGTAGTAAAATGTCGATACGGCGCTGTCCTGCAAATTTGAGCAAAAGTTGTCGGGACGATGGCGCCCGGCGCCACGGTCCTCCGAAAAATCCGTGAAACGAAGGGGGATCTGTTTGTCTCTGCACAAGGATTCCAGATCTTCAATTTCAGCTGCGTACTTGCAACCTACACACATAAAAGTGAAGACGATTGGGGGGTTAGGGATTAGGGGTTTGCCTTTAGGTCAAACCCGGGTTTTGGAATTAACCAAATAATGAGAAATGCTATAAATGTAAATGTCTGTAATGTAAAACAAGTACTAATACCTTGTTGTAAGGATGTTTGTATCCTTATGTGCGAAGGTATAGATGTTGTTGTTTGTAGTATGTTGTATGTTGTAGTATGTGATCTCCTCTTCAATGGTTGAATCCTTGTCTTGAATGCAACACTTAGCCTTGAATGGAGACTTAGAAGGAATGCTTGAATGCTTGAATGCTTGAATGCTTGAATGTTTGAATCTTGCTTTCGCCTTTTTTCCATCCCCCCCAATGAGAGAGGAAAATGTAGTTTATATACTTGCCAATTAGGGTTAAAAGACTGATTTTCCCGACCTTAGGCCGACCAGGGAATGTAATTTCCAATTTGCAAACAAAAAGAACCGATACCTCATAGGAGGCCGGGCCCAAAATAGGCCCAGGGACCAGGGTGCTGGGCGCCCTGGTCCTGAAGGACCAGGGCGCTGGGCGCTCTGGTCCCACCTCCCGGGACAGCAGGGTGCAAGGAGGTTTAGGCCAGGGTGCTTGAAAAATGCAGTTTTTAGTGTCGTGAGCAAGTTTCGGGGTCTCCATTCAGGTTGCGTGTTGCGTCGCCATCGTGAAGACCAAAATGCAGTCGAAATTGCAAGTGTCACAATTTTAGGACGCTACAGATTGTATCTTGAAAAAGCCATCCATGAGTGAAAGCATGGCATGTCCTGCTGTTAGGTCTACTATTATGTCGATGTTTGGTAGGGGGAAGTGATCTTTAGGACATGCCTTGTTCAGATTTCTAAAGTCAGTACAAATATGGATGCCCCCATTTGGCTTGCCGATAGGAACAATATTGGATATCCAATCTGCATAATCAATTGGTCTAATGAAACCAACATCCAGGAGTTTCTTAAGTTTTGCTTTGACTAGTACTGCAATCTGAGGATGCATCTTGCGAAACTTCTGCTTGACAGGCTTGGCTCCTTCTGCTACTGTGAGGTGATGCATGACTAAATCAGGATCAAGACCAGGCATGTCTGCATATGACCATGTGAAGTTGATCTGACACATTTTGAAGAATTCAACAAACTTGGGTTGTTCCTCCAGAGTCAAAAGAGATGCCAAATGTATGTGGTGAGGAGTTTCAAGAGTCCCCATGTTGTATTCTTTTGTTTCCTTGATCAGAATCATTGATCATTCCTACTGTGTACTAGAGGGGAGAATGTCAAACCTTTCATCCTCAGGAACCTCAGAGAGGTTTTCACCATTGGATACACTCTTTCTTTTTACTCTTGTGGGATCAAACAGTGCCACAGTGTGGTTTTCACTAGAAGATCCATGTTTTATGGGAATATTTTTGCAGCTGAAAGCTTTGGCATCCGCCCCAAAGTATGTTGCGCTATTAAGTTCTATGGTGAATCTAGATTTGTGATCCCCGCTTGGTATGTTATCCCGTAAGTCCAAGAAGTCAATAATTGCCTCATCATTTTGGAAGTGGTCAAGACATGGGGGATTAGGTTGGTTCCATTCGATGAGTTCAGGATGGATAATGGGCATTACTTCATCGATTAGGTTAAGTTCAGTGAGGGTTAAGACGTTATGGTGAAGGTCATTGATGGTACTCTCCCTATTAGAATCAGGTGTAGGATGAGACGTAGGGTCTATGGAAGATGTTTCCAACTCAGAAACCCAAGAAGTCTTTATCTGTACTTCTCTGTAAATAAGGATGTCTTTGCGGGGTGGAGGTAGTGATGTGTCATCCTCATCTGAAGTGTTAAGCTGCACTGAATCAAATTCCCACTCATGCGAGTCAGTTTCTGAGTTACTTTCTAGTAATCGATCACTATACCATATTGGGATATCCTTTGAGTCAAATACTGCAGGTGTGATTGGTTGATGTACCTGTCTAGATGAAATGATCGGTGCTATAGGAAGGATGATGGGGATCAATGAATCTGATACAGGGAGTATTGGTAGTGTTGACTCTGCTGCTTCTGCTGGAACCGCTGGTGTCGTAGATGCTGCTATGGGTTCTAATATAGTTGCTACTGGTAATGGTGCTATTGATGTTATTGCTGCTGCTGATGGGATCACTGGTTTGATTAGCGGGATGATGGTTATTGTAGGCGGTTGTGTCAGGATTTTTAGCCTCAGTGGGTCAGTTGCGATGGTGTTTGATGCTGCTTTTATAATAAAAGGTGTCCTCTTTGCAATAGGCTGATATAGTGGTTTGCTGGTTTTTCCTTTGAATATGAGCTTAGGAAGGATCTCCTTTTGAAAGCCTAAGCCTGTATTATCCTTGGGCTTTAATTCCAACAGCAGTGGTTCATGTCTTCCTTGTTTGAAAGGTCCCAAAGCACTCTGACCATCATAACCCATTCTTTGCATAATGAGGAAGCCTTTGCCATACTAATCCATGGGAAGTGTAGCTTGCGGTATATCGGTGGTGATGGGATCTTTATAGATCCATTCTGATAAGTCCTCATCTCTCTTTTCTTCTTCTTGACTCTTTCCCATGATGAATGGCATCAAAGGACATGCTGGATTGTCCAGTGGCGTTTGAAGTAACTGTTGAGGTTTTCCATGTATTCTAGGAGAAGAAGGCATTTGTCCCACACAAAAGAGTTGGCTCAAATTATACTCCCCAGGACCTTCCTCTGCTATTTTCATCTTGAGCTTTTCTTACTTGGGTATAGTGGTGTTTGAACTAAAAAGAGAGGCTGGACTTACATATGACGTGGAGGAGATGGCTTCTCTATTGTTGGGAATGGTAATCTCTGGTTGATGACTTATGTTATCACAATATGCAAAGGGGTTTGCATTGCCTACGATGGTGATTTCTACACCATTATGTGGGAACTTGATACATTGATGGTAAGTGGATGGAATGGCTTGCATGGCATGTATCCAAGGTCTCCCCAACAACAAATTGTATGGCAAAGGAAGGTCTAGAACCTGACATATGATGTGCTTCACCACAGGGCCCACTCGGATTGGTAATACAACAGCTCATTTGGATGAACACACTGCATCGTCATAAGCTTTGATTGTGATCTTCTTGCAAGGATCCACTGATTCAATGGCATATCCTAAAGCTATGACCAATTGTAGTGTACAAATATTCAGGCCTGCTCCATTATCAATCAAGACTCGCTTGATCCTATGCTGGTTGATAAATCCTTCAATGTGTAGTGAGGCATTATGAGGTTGCTGGAAGGATGAGTTGTCTCTTTCGGAAAAAGTGAGACAAGGGGATGATCTTAGACTTCCAACCATGGCTTGGAATTGATCTGTATTCAAGTTAGTAGGGACTGACACCTCTTGGAGAGCTTGATCCAAGATTGTTTTATGAGATGGAGATAGGCGCAATAGCTCTAAGATAGATATCAGTGCAGGCATTTTGTCTAACTGGTCCACAAGGTTATACTGTTTTATGATAGAGGTGGTTCCTTGTGGAGCTGCTTTTATGGTAATCTTACTGCGACATGTAACAAAATTGCAAGTGGAGTTGGGATTTTTGATGGTAATAGTTGCAATTTGTTCGCTGGCATCATATACGTGATTGATAGTGTAATTATACGCTGCTTGCATATAATCAGTGGTGTCTGTGTTTCTCCTTGAAGTGGAAGGACCCCTTTGATCTTGTGATGGAAGTGGATTTTTGAACATCAGATGATCATTGTTTGTTGTCTTTGGGTCCTGTCCTTCGATTTCGATTTCCCCTCAATCAATAAGATCCTGAATAAGATCTTTTAATCTATGACAATTGCTTGTCTTGTGTCCTCACCCTTGATGGAAATCACAATGTTCAGTATCCCTCCACCATGCAAGTTTGAATTGAGGTTCATAGTTTGATGTTTTGGGTAGGGTTACCAGATTTTGAGAAACCAGTTGTCGTAATACTATTTCGATGGGTTCCCCTAAGGGAGTGTATGTTCGCTTTTGTTTTTGTTGATGAGGTTTGGGTTCGTCGTGAGATGTAATGCGGCCTTGATTGGGAGGAGCAACTGTGTTAGTCTGAGGTGGGGGATTCTGTCCTGCAAATCAAACTACAGGTTGCACACTTTTGATAGTTCTTGCATCCACAATCCCGTTGTTGACAACATTTTTGTTTTTGTTCCAGAAGCTTGGTTTGTCACTATTGAAGCGTGGGTGAGGACAATCCTTTGGTTCATTATAGATTTTGATAAGTCCTTTCTTGATGAGAGCCCGCTCACATTTTAAACCTTTTGTGATCATGTCATTGAAAGAATCTGTGTCTTTGACATCCAGGTGAAATTCCATTTCTTCGTTTAATTTGGAAATAAATATTTCCACTAGTTCTTATTTAGGTAACTGAAGAGAACGTCTGCTAGACATTTGACGCCATCGTTGTAGGAATACTGAGAATAGTTCACTTGGTTTTTGTTTAGTGTTACATAGATCAGCCATGGTGATATCACGTTCAATGTTATGAGAGTAATGTGCCAAGAACTTCTGAACTAGCTCTTCAAAGGTCCTAATGCCACCTAGTAGTTGGGAAAACCATGATGTGGTTGTTCCTCCCAAGCTTTGGGGAAAAAGGCGCATTAGGTATGTATCTTCATATGCCACTTCGAGGCAAGCTAAATGGAATTCTCTAACATGATCATGAGGATCTCCTTTTCCTCTATTCGAACTTGGGTGTTTCGAACCCTCATGGAAAAGGTGCCATATAAAGATTCCTATCAAAGGGATAGGGACAAATGTCATTGAGTGAAAATTGATTAGTCTTTACGCCACTACGAAGTTGTTGGATGATATTTTCCACTTGTTGCCGCAACATCTGTATGTCATTCGGAGGAGGAGGAGGTGGGTTGCCTCGAGGAATGTTATATCTGATGGGATCTCTACCTCTTTCTTCTTCATGGTGACTTTGTCATTCTGATGCTTGTCTTAGTTGTGCAAGATCAAAGTCAGAGGGGAATTTGGCTCCTTCTTGAGAAAGCTTTAAAAAGTGAGCATCCGCATTGCTCCGGAGTATTTCATAACAAATTTTGTTAAAGAGAGTGTTGTGTTGAGCCCTTTCTATTGTTGTGGGAGTAGGAGTACTTGGGTTTTCGTCATTAGCATTTCCTCCACGTGCTTCTTGAAATTCATTAATATTTTCCTCCTCTTCTTCTTCAATTTCTATTTCTCGTTGCCTTGACTGTGATCGGGTATGAGCCATTTTATTTATGAGTTTTTGCTGAAGTTGGGTGAAAATGATGATGAGTTTTTGATGAAATGAAAGATCGATGGTTGGTGTGTTGTTTTGCATGTGGATCTCTAGTACTTAAAGGTAGATATTACCAAAGTTTTCTTCTTTGAATTGCTTGTTGTGTTTGATAAGGTTTGATGTGATAAGGTTTAGAGAAATCTGAGATGTGTTACAGACTTAACTACCTAGTAATGAGAGGATTCACTCATAAACTAGTTTTAACCTGCGTAGATATGTCTCTTAGGATGAGCTTATCCTAGATGTAGAAACAATCTAAAAGTGATGTTTTGTTGTTTGATTCAAGCAATATCCAAAAGAGAATTTAGGACAAGAACCTCTTAATGTTTTAAGAGTTCGAAAATGAATGAGATGATGTGAAGGTGAGAAATGGATGAAATGTTTAACTTCAATAAAAGCTTTGTGTCACAAATGGAACAAATTCTACCTCTTCCCTTTCGGGTGTTGGTGGCATTTCTCAAGCCACGTTGTATGTGAAACAAATGTCTGGGAAGAAGTTGGGATCGATCTTGCCTCCTTGGTTTTTGTGATAACTCAAAGCTCTATATTGCATAAAAGCTCTGCGGTTCAATGATTCTGGATCAAATTCGTTTGATTTTCCTTGAAGATAAAGGCGCATGTGACGAAAAAAAGCTCTATGAGAGACAAAGATTTGTCTATTTAGATAGAAGAATTTATGCCTTTTGATTAAAGTCTTTGAGCTCAAGGATCTTCTTTTCAAGTTGATGTGTTGATGAAGTTTCTTCTTTCTCAAGATGTGAAGAATGGTCATATATTTTGATACTCTTCTTTGTTTTTGATCTTTTTGGTTGTTTTGAAAATATTTGGTTGGATGAATACTTGTTCTGAAATTTTGGATTTTATGATGTTTCTTTGACAAGAAAACAAAGCAAGCACACAAACACAAGCATGTTGCCTCAAAGGCACAAATGAGTATGGGTCTAGATCAACCCAATCCTTGGACTTTTTATGACCCTTTCCTTTAAGTGTATTCTAGGTGTTTTTCTTTCCAAAGCTTGAAGTCGGCTCAATTTGCACTTGGTCGACTCAAAATGAAAACACTTCAAACTCTCTTTATCCCCTAAGGTCAAATGGCTAGTTGCGATAAGTTCAACCCACATCTTGATATTTCTTCGGCTTTGGTACTGCATACCTTATGAATCCCGCCGTGGCAGGTAAGGATGTGATATACCAAGTCTTGCACGAGCATAACAAATAGATGATCTCTATGATGGGGGGGTCACCACTTTCGTCAAGCCACAAGTGACTTTTCAAAAATCTATGTTTCTACTCAAGGAAATATGTATGGTGAGTATCTTGGGAGCAAAACCTTCTATGCTCTTGCACTGAATTTATCACAAATATCCTCAATCAATAAAACGGGTGGGCTACTACTTAAAGGTGTTTAGTAATGTTCTATGTTTTTGGACATAAGTTCATTCTGTAGTGACTCACTTAAGAGACTTGTAACTTGTGGTGGGGCCCATTTGTCCTTTCGGCAAGTTACACTATAGGAACAGCTATACCTAAAGCTACAGCTTTCGCTCTCACCTGATTTCTATAGCGGCTCAAAGGATTTACCGCGTGAGGTCATTCCCAAGAGTCATGTGTCTCTTGGCAGGCCTCTCTTAAAAATATAAACTTTGAGTGTTACTAACACTTTTCTCTTGCACCTAGGACCACGAAAGCCAAGGGAGAGGATATTGTGTGTTAGAAGTAGGACCACTCGACAAACTTTGCACAAGCATGCCAAACATAAAAGATACTTGTTCTTTTTAACTCATCATTTGCAATGTGATCTAACTATTTGGAGATGTTGCTCCAATAGTCATGGTGTTCTTTTTATCCTTCAATGGCAAAATGTGTTGTAATCTAGGAACTTGAAATCCTGGTCAACTAAATTGAAAAACACGTTTTTGCTTGAAGTAAAATCGCTTTTGAACTTTGAAGAAAAAAAATGGCTTGTTCTTTTTAGTTGGCCCCAAAATGAAATATTGATTGTGAATTTCCTTAAGTTGATGAAAGAAATGAAAGTTGTGTTGTTGATTTTAAGCACCAAAATAAAGATTGTTCCTAACTTGCAAATAAACTTTGAAGTTTGTGGTTCTTTTTAATTTGCAAGTGGGGTTCTTTTTACAAACCAAAACTAAAGATGTGATTCTTTTTATGATCCAAAATGAAAAAGTGAGTTCAATTTTTAAGCCAAAAGAGACAATGAATTTGTTTTAATCCAACTTTGAAAACAAAGTGAAAGAAAGAATTCAATGCTTTCTAATCTAACTCCTCCAATCTTGCATAAACAAACAAGCAGTTACTCCAAAAAATTAAAAAAAATGTGGTATTGGTGGCCTTCTACAAGCCTAGGTTTTGATTTTCGGTTACAATAAAAAAAATTACAACTCTCTGTTACAATAGCACCACTCTGTGTAAACAAAGAAATGTTATTTAACATGAAAGCGCTAAAGCGCAACCTGTGTGGCAATTTAAACAAAAAAGTTAGTAGTTTTGTAGAGAAATCTTGTGTTGGATTCATGTCGGGTTCACCAAATGATGCTCTGCAAAAGGGATTAGAAAATTTGCTTGATGGCAACACACACAAAAGCACAAGAAACAAACATTAGTGTCAATAACAAAAGATTACCCTAAACAGGCATATCAAGAGAGATATTAAGCATAAAATAGCTAATCAAGATGCTCATAGTTGCTCCTCCCTTGTTCCTCTCCTCTCCAAGTCCCACATGAGTGTAGGTCTCAACTTTTAGCACTAGCCATGGATGCCATATGGAGATTCAAGATGGTTGAATATGATAGGCAAATACTATGCAAGTGTAGATAGTGATGCTATGAAAAATCTCTATGCTAATACCAGTATAACAACAATACTCTAATTTTTCCTTCTTTGCTTGAGAAGAAGGGTTCTATTTATAGAAGAAATGGGGAAATGAAGGGTTAAGATTGAGCAATCTTAACAAGGGTTAGGATTGAAAGATATTCAATCCATGTGAGACTTTCAACCCAATCCCATGTTGACAAGTGTCACCATGAGCAGGCTTGAGAGGAGAGATAAGGAGCATTAAATGCTTGAGGGGACATGATGGTTACCCTAGGGGGTTGGGTTAGGGTTAGGTTAATGGATATTCCTTTTATCCAAGGGATACATAAATGTGCAAGGGTTAAATGGTTACCTTAGTCAAAGAAATAAATGCTTTGAGGAGACCCATGAGTCAAAAGGATGGTGAAGTTAGAGGAAAGTCTCTAACCAAAGGTAAAAGGTGAGTTAACCATAAATGGTTATGTAAGAGCCTTTAATGGTTTGGAAGACTTTAGAGGTTAACCATTTGAAGACATAAAGTCTTTAATGCCTTTCAAAGACTTTGAGGGCTTTGAGAAGTGACTCCAAATTGCTTAGGAATGTGACAATATTTAGGGGGTGAATTAGGCTTATTAGAGGGAGTTAGAAGAATCTAGAAGGGATTTAGGCATGCAAGTGGATTTTGTAGGAGAATGCAAGTGGGAGGAATTTTGGGATTTTCAATTAAAATAAAATCATTTATTTCAATTAAATAGTGTAATTTGCATTTGGATAGATATTTAAATAAATATTAATTTATTTAAATGAGAAAAAAGGAAGATAAAGCATTAAATGCTTGAAGACTTTAAGGGAAACCTTTAAAGGCTTAAGAAGACTCTAGAAGGAAGCCATTAAGTTTGAAGAATTTAAGGGAAACCATTAAAGGTTTCAAGTGGGTGAGGATAAATAGGATTTTAAATAAATAATTTATTTAAAATAGTTGTGCAACTTGCATTTGTAAGAAAATGCAAGTGGATGGAGGATAAAGGTGATTTAAATAAATGTTAATTTATTTAAATGTGAGAGATGGGATTTTGGGGGTTTTAAATAAATATTAATTTATTTAAATGTGAGAGAAGATTTAATTAAACAAATATGATTTATTTATTTAATTAATGGTCTGAATTTGGTTAAGTGAATTAAATCAAATAAATTGAATAATTTATTTAATTAATAGGAGAAGAGGGTTAAGATGATTTAAGTAAATATTAATTTAATTAATTATTGATTGATGGTTAAATAATCAAATAAATACTAAATATTCATTTAATTAGTGGATAGATTTATGTGACTACAGTTTCCATTTGACACTATTGTGACAAGAAGACCTTTTATCAAAGACAAAACTAGTGCTAAAAATACCACCACAAATACAATTCATTATGTCACAATGATTGATGGCTTGTTAAGGCTTATTGAACCTCAATGAAATGTAAGCAATTAAGTGGGATTATTTCTTACACAATATTAGATAATTACAAGATATACCAAACACTTTCTAGAGCACACGTCAATAAACACCTTCACCATAAAAAGTTACACTTGCGCTTGCATCTTTTACTCATAGTAATTTCTATTATTCTAAATATTACTTTCAATCTTAGGGTAAGATGTACAAATTTTAAACTATATCACTAGTATTTTCAATGCCACGATAAGATGTACAAATTGAAAACTATATAATAAATAAATAAATAAAATTGAATAACTTTATGAACTATTTAAATTGAACCACGTGAATATTAGTGTAACAACTATAAATGTTATCTTTTATCAGTTAGCATTAGTATAAATAAATTATTCATTATTTGTTGAAATAATTTAAAAAAATATTTATATATATAACCAGTACAATAATATATTACTAAAACTAATTTAAGAAAAAATTATCTATGAACAAAATAACATTTTTAAATTTAAAATAAGAAAATGTTCCATGTGTGTTCTTGCAACGAATTGTCAAAGTATAAATTAAAACTTCATGCATGTTCAAGACTTTTACATCAATGAACTGATATCCACTATATTTATAAATAATAATGATGGTGAAATTTGTATGTCTTGAAATTATTATAGTTTATTTTGTATAATAATTTGTATAAGTCTTGACCATGCATGAAGTCTTAAATTATTATAGTTTATTTTGTATAATAATTTGTATAAGTCTTGAATATGCATGAAGTCTTGATTTATATTTATAAATAATAATGATGGTGAAATTTCTTGAAATAATTAATAATAATAATTTGTATAAATCTTGAAATTATCCACTATATTTATTTTCAAATTAAGACTTCATGCATGTTTAAGAAAATAAATATAATGGATATCAGTTCACCATTTTTTGTTTATTATAAAAAGTGGTCCCCAATTACATAAGGTGACATCTTTGGTACATTATAGATAAACAAATAATTATCATCATTTTGTGTAGTAACAATGGGGTCATTATGGACCTTAAGAGATCATACAAGGTGCTGAAAATTATTTGGGAAAATGATTGGGTTATTTTAAATTATGTTATTGAAATGTGATAGCTCTAATGATATTTGGCAGGTAATGTGCTCCTTCATCAGATTCTTGTAAAAAAAATAGATTATAGATGATGATGACATAAAATTCCATGTGCCAAACACGCATAGGCTTAATGAGAAAGTTGACCAATATCAAAAGATTCGTCATGCCAAACAGGCCTTGACTCCAAGGACAAGGACCTTACTTTCCCTATATGATGGTCGAACATTAAGACTTTGGGCTTTTCGAGAAGAGAAAAAGAAAACAAGTGCTATGATGTATGCTCCTTTGATGGCTAGTTGGTTTTCTTTATTCATTATATTTTTCCTTATTTTTTATTTAACAAAAATAATAAACTAGTACTTGTATTAAAAGGAGGAGTAATGTTTGTGTCAAATGAAAAATGTATTTTGAATGTTATATCATAAGATATAAAATTCTAAAAATTAAAAATTATATTGTTGATAGTAATGTTTAATATAAATAAATTGAGTTCGAAATGTGGAAATGAATGCAAATTAATTTAAAATAATCCCCTAGATAGCCAGTGCCTAAAATGTGATAGCTATAATGATATTAACAACTAGTTTATTTATGACATTAAATATTACTTAATTAGGGGAGGTTATGTTGTGCAAGGGGTCTACATAGAGAACACGCCTGTCAATACTAAGCAATATTTAGGATGGATCTATGTGCTATCGACCTAAAAAAGTATACATTAAATTTGTGCATTATTTTGAATTGTTATGTGCTCGATAGGCATGGAGTGCCACTGTATAGAATGAGCAAATAAATGAATTTTGTGTATAGGAGGAGAAAATACATGAATTTTGTGTATAGGAACCTCGATTTCAAAGGGGCGACGGAAACATGCTTTCTATTTCCATAATATTGTCTCTCATGACGTCCTTATCCACAAGATAATTTCTATGCGATTTCCTCCAAAACTTAAATTAATATTACAAACTTCTACTCTTTGTTTTATTACAAGTTTAATTCTATTTTTTAAGTATAATAAATACAAGTGGGTATATGTTCGCCAGTTTTTTTATAGAAGTGGGTAGAGGGCAACGTCTATTGCGCATTATAGATAGACACGGAGTTTGGTGCACCGAACGCGGGGTCACGATGGACCTTACGAAATTATGTATGAAAGCGATTCGGCTTTTAAATAAATTATGTTACCGACATAAAAACAATGACAGCTATAATGACATTAGGCCGGTGATGCGCTCCTTTGTTGGATTCTCTTAAAAAAATACATTGCATTGTCCAGGGAAAATCCGATGATGACATGTAGATTCCGCATGCCAAACACTCATAGAGTTAATTAAATAGTTGATTGGAACAAAAAAAAATTCATCGTGCGACAGACGTGTTGGTTTCAGGGATGGGGACTCCACTTTTGTTGTATATGGTTTTTATAATGTTTATGAGATCAAATAGTCTATAGGATCTATGAGGCCAAACAATTTATGGGACTAAGGACATCCTATTGCAAACTTCAAAATACCATGCCTACTAAAACTGCTTTTGCTTTAGCATCTTGGATCCTATACTCTCAATCATGAAATCTATCTCTTGTTATCTTTTCTTCTTATAAACAGATCACTCAAGGTGTTAATGTTTAGTTTCTCAATGTAGTTGTTTTGAATATCTTTGTAAATTGAAAACTCCACGATGTAATGTCATTCTGTCTCCATCACTTCTTGAGGGCAATAACTACATCTTCTTTTTGGGTAAATGTATAGAGTTGGGTCCCAATCCCATGAAAGTCCGTGGGTTGGGAAATGAGCCAGCTAGAAACGAGACAAATCGGGCACAAGTTTAGCTTCGAGTGCCCGAGCCAACAAAAAACGGGCGTCCGTTTAGCAATGGGTGCCCGAAGCTAAACGGGCGTCCGTTTTTTAAATGTATTTTTTTTAAAACCATTTTCCCATCATTTTTACTGTTTGGAAAATGGGCAAGCATTTCTGAGGAGCACAGGTACTCATTTTTTTCACCTCAGTTGACCCCCTAGACCATTTTTACCTCCTTCCAGGTATTTAGCTTTATTTTTTATATTCTATTTTATTTATTTTTATTGTTTTTCATAAAAAAATGTTAATGTATTGTTACTTTTTAATTTTTATGTTTTAAAGTATGAAAATTGTCTTTTATTTCATGTTTAAAATAGTTTTCAGTTTTCAAATATTGCAAAAAACATGAATAGTATTTAAACCGTAGGAAAAAAACAAAAATGTAAATGAACAGTAAACATTAGACGCAAAAAACAGACAATAAACCTTGAACAGAAAAATGAATAAACATTAGACGCAAAAAACAGACAATAAACCCTGAATAGAAAAATGAACAATAAACATTAGACCCAAAAAACAGACAATAAACCTTGAATAGAAAAACGAACACTAAACCCTAAATAGAAAAAAATGAACAAGTCCCAGGAGAAATTTGACTATCTTGGTTGATTAACCCTAAATTTGACTATCTTGGTTGATTAACCCTAAACCCTAAATCCTAAATTAAATGGTGCTTAGTGATCAGTGTTTTTCCTAGCAGTGTTGTATCAAATGGAACATATATTTAGTTTTTGATTGGAGCTTTTAGAGTTAAATTTAGTTTTTTTGGGTTTTCAGTCTATCATAATCAGCAAAGGTATAATAGATCATCATTCATCTCAATGTAACTAAAAAATTACAAATCACCATAAGGCGATCCAACACATTATGGGTCCAAAGCAATCACAAAACATATATCAAACTAAGAAAACAATAAACACTCAGGGGCATACAATGCAACAAATGAAGCATCTAGAATAAGATCAAAAAAAAATTGAAAGATTTACATTCAAAATGTAAATGGCACAATCATACGCACATGGCCAAATCCACATCAAGAATGAAGAATGCAAATGAGTAAAAGGGATTGGCATTATAGGGGCATAGAATATAGTGAGGGAAATGTTGAGGAGCCCCTGAATTTTATCCATGTCATTGTGTTTAGGTGACCTCTCAAGATTATGCACGGTATCATTGTGTCATAATGTGTCAAAAATATATTGGTTAGAGTATTGAACTAAGGCCTATACAAGTATGGTGGAAGACCATTGAGGGTAGTGTTAGTGTTGGTCTTAATGATAACAACTAATAATTAAGACCTCATGTATAGGGCATGGTGGCCCATTTTTTTGCATGATCAAGAGGATTGGCTATATTAGAAATGGGAAATGGGTCATTGTAGATAGTGTAGGAATTGTCTAGGCTACAAGTGGATATCAACTAATACAATCACTACATCATTATGTTTTCATACATGTCAATATAAGGGTAGGCCATGAAAGTTTATGTTATAATTATTTGGTTTATCTTATACCAATTTGTAATAAAATGTAATTTGTTATACCAATATCTATCACTAGGCAATAATCATCTTGTAATTCTTTAGTGCATAGTTTGCACAATGGTGGGAATATGTAATTATTTAAGATGAAATAGAATTATTATCAATTGCGAAGTATCATGTTTATAATCCATCAAATGTTACTAAGAATTATGAATAAGCTCCCAACTACCTATGATGCTTGAGACAAGTATGGAGGTAGGTAACATCACAAATTTTTTTTATCTAAGAGGGGTTTTTCTTCAACCTAATTATGTTCATTATTAATGTAGGCTTATGAAAATGGATCTTAAGACTCCTTTTAATTATGGACATGAAAATTGTTAAGGGAGAATCAAGGTAGGGTTGTCTAAGAAATATTTGTTGATTTCTCGAAAGGATTGGACTTAGTGACCTACTTGCCTCAAATGGAAAGCAAGAAAGTATAAATAGAAGGTGTACATCAAGAGTTTGAGGTATTGCAATCTTATTGTAGCAATATTATTAAAGTGTTGGTTGGTTTGCAAAATGCACATGAAAATAGTAGAGTGTGTGTTGGAAGTGAATGTATTATATTATGTGAAAGCATTAATTGAAATAGTAAAATCAGAACCAACAAGAAGGGAGAGTTGAGGGTGGTGTCTATATAGGGTAGATGAGTTATGTATTCTAATATATGACAAATTTTCTTGGATAGGTTTCATTATAAACCCCACTAAATTACTTAAAAATTTACACATCTATATAAATTTATTTTGCCAAGTATATATTAAATTAAAAAACTAATTATATATTTATATGTGTATGTATCATTTTACATTTAGAATGAATTGATTCTAAATTTTTTATGATAATTGCTTGTATTTCATTACCAAATGTTTATTCTAATTGATATAATTGATGTACATAATTAAAATATATTTTGAAAATTATTTAATATGTAAATAAAAGTTGATCTTAAGTAAATAAATTATTTAATATGATATAATGAATTTCCTCTTAAGTATCACCATCGAAGGGTATGTGATCTTCATCTACAAAGGGAATGAAACAATCTACAATAGGATCCTCTAGGAATGGAGAAATATGAGGGTCTCCATGGATCTCCTAAAGTCTATTCCAAAGTGTGTGGGGGAAATCAATATCCAATGCAATACACATAGAATCATGATCTTGATACTAGATCAAATCACTCCTACATGGTCAATGATGTTACACCAAGATTATATATTTTCTAGTGTTTCTAGTTTAGGCATGACTCCATACATAAAAGGAAAATGATTAAACCACCTAAAACTTATGAAGATACTATTTTACAAAAGAATCATAGTTATCCCTTTCTAATTTTACCACAAAAGGATGAATAGAGAAACCTATGATGCCTCCTCAAATAAAACCTGAAAAAATCAATAAAATTAATACATATTAAACATATCAAACAAATTCATCTCATGTAAGACGGTCATTTTCAAGTGCCAAGATGTCCAAGTAAATGACTAGAATGTGAAATCACAAAAAATGGTCATTTATTCAAGCTTCAACTTAGTGTAGTACTACTAGTAGTACATATATTGACAAGTTCATAGATATAACTTATGACTTTAACTTATGATTATTTTTATGATTTTGATGGAACTTATACTAATTCATCTTTAGATGTTAAAAAGTATTGTTTCAGTTGCATAGACATTATGATGTTTTATTGTGTAGAATTTTTCTTGTACTTTGATTTAAGTGGATAATATTTCTTAAATGATGCTTATTATTACCCACCTATTAATAATATTATAGATCTATGTGAGTTTCCTTTTTTATATTTAAGTTGCTAAATTGTATTTAATTATAAATTTTTTTGGAAGGTGAAATGTAAATTAAATAGTTTGTAATTGTAAATTTTCATGTTTGTAATTGTAATTGTAAATTTTCATGTTTGTATATATATGCAGATTATTTTCACATGATGGATGAGTTTGAGATAGATGAGCTATTAGGTATAGTACCACCTCCACCTCCACCTCCACCTCCATCTCCACCTCCACCAGAGCAGTTGCAACAGACAATTAGGAAAAATATTGATGCTCTAATTAGAGATATTCACACTATTAGGCGTGAGCCTCATCTACCCCCTCAGTTGTTACGCCTTGCAGATAGTATGCAAGGCATTGTACAGTCTGTGCAGACATTAGATAGCGAGTTAGATAACTATCGTAGCTGGCGTGAGGGATTGCGTGCATTTTACGGAGATGGCCTCACATACAAACAAGTTAATGATTTAAAAATAACAAAAATAGATTTGAAAAAATATTTTATGAACCCTAAGACAGGTGAAGAGATAGATCCAAAGAAGCCACAGATCTCTATTTGATGGTGTAGGCACCTAGGCATTGCTAGCCACTTTTAGGAGAGGTGGTGGATGGTCTTTGACCATCCACCACACTCCAATCATGAGGTCCCAATGTAATTTTTGAAGAAATTATGGGCGGAATTTGAATTGGGCAAAAATCCCAATTACTTTGATATTATATCTTTTCAGGGGGTTGGGAGAGGCATGCCCTAGGATAGGCCAGGCGCAAAATTGAGCGACAGGGTTAGAAACTGTGTGCGCGATGATCCATTGGTTCCTCTTCCATCACCAGTTGTTCCAGCACCTTCCCATCATCAAGCAGTGGATTCTGCTCTAGGTTCATTGAGTGTCCTGTTGGGCAATTTGGTACAACAGTTGCGGGAGGTGAGGGCTGCCCCCTGCTTAGCACATGTTTGCACGAGTTGTGGGGATGTATGTAGGGGTCCACAGAGTGAGGTTGCCCCTGGAGGAGATGATGATTTTGATGATGTTGATGCCGCCCATGGTGGTTACGATGATGTCGAGGAGGCTGCACATGCTGATGTCGTCTCTTCATATGTTGATCTCCTGTGGGCAGACAATGATCAGCCTAGAGAGGTACACATTTATTTGTATAATTTATAGTGCAATATTAAATTCCTTATATATACACATATGAACCATAACATGAGTCAATTTTTTCTGAACAGAGGATGGATCACACCACATCATTGAGGAACCGACAGCATGTTACCTCAATACCTAGAGATGTTGGTGCCCCATTTACAGTATGCACTTTCATCTAGATAGATTGTATTGATATGTACATTTAAAATAAACAATAAATTTTTTAATGTAATGATTTATATATGATATGTTTTTTCAATTTTGTAGGGTGCTTCATGTAGCACTGAGGTGGGTAGTTCTTCACGTGACCCATGGACCACTGAGGCTCAGCCTCATATACCACTAGTATGTTTTTCATCCATTAATTTGAAGTGTTTACATGCTTACTAATTTAAGTACAACTTTGATTCATGTTCATTATTTTTTGCATTTGTAGGCTTCTGGATCGTTTGATGGCGCATCACATGGATGCCTTCGACCATCAATTACTTTCCCTGCATCACATGTATGTTTTTTTGTGATAATCTTGTAGTCTATATATATATATATACATGTATTTTTTTTGTGATAATCTTGTAGTCTATATATATATATATACATATACATATATATATATATATACATATATATATATACATATATATATATATATATATATATATATATATATATATATATATACTTTATAATTTATGTATATATACAAGTTTGATTCATGCTTTATATATGTTGTTCAGGTCCACACCACTATGAATATTGGTATGGCTATGGGGTTGAGCCAGATGCAACCATCAACATTATCATTTGAGACACGATGATTACAAAAATAATTTCTAATTTGTTTATACTGTGTACCTGGATTTTATATGGATTATCAAAATTGACATACAATGTTTTTTTTTGCAGGACTTGGCTACGACCACTTTTCTTGTTCATGATAGTGGACCTCCACGTATCAGTGAGGGCATTCTCGAGCACGGTTGTATGGTAATTTATTTAAAAAAATTTAGTATTTAATTACTTTATAAGTGAATTATGAAAGTAACTTCTTCTCATGTAAAATATTTTAATAATGCACTGGAGGGTGCAGACACTAATATTGCATAGACACAGGATGATGCATCTCAGGACCATGTGCAACAGGATAATTCATCTCAGCCACCTTCACATGGAGTGAAGAGGACTGCAGATGAGATGCACGCGAGTTCTTAGATTGTATATTTAGATCATGTCATGTTATTGTATTGTGGACTTTTTATGATGACACTTGTTATGTTATCCTGGGACTTGTTATTATGTGATTATATATATGACTTGTTGTTATGTGTTATGTGATGAGTGAACTCACAAAGTTGGTTCCCACTTTTTGGTGCGTCCTGATTTTTGCTGAAATCATATATTTTTTAAAAAATATAATGATATAAGCTTTAAGAGGTCCCATTTGAAGTAATTAATTGAAGAGAGTTAAATCAAAGGCTCTTAGATCAAAATTTATTGGATAGAACCTCTCTACTTCTAAATCATACTTGCAATGGAGTCTCCTTTGCATCTATCAAATGCTGATAAAAAACCAATTTTACATTAGCTTTTGGGGGGTCAAATTAATTCATTTAAAAGTTTTTTTTTAAAAGTATTTAGTCCTCATTATAAGCTTTCCAAATAGTACAACTTTTAATATATTTAATTTCATTAATATATTTATATTTTATTTCTTATGAATGTAGGTTTTTCACTGAACATGAACTTCTTTGTTCAATGCATTTGGAAAAATAGTAAACTAATTCAAAAAAATTCTGAAAATATCTATGCACTAGGTATTGGTGTTTTATTTCTATAAAAAAAAAGAAAATTGAATTTTGATATATATAGAACAAGTTATGTGTTCAAACGTACACCTATATCCAAATTATAATTAGTCGAACTTCAAAACTTAATAAAATAAAAAATATTCAACATATCACTATCAAACCAAGTGCATGCCCTGGGTATTGATGTTACAAACAAAAATTTCAAAAGAATTAAGTTTTTATCATTTATTAAAAAAAAATTATGCGTTTCGGGATACACATCACTCTTAAAAAATGTTGTTTGCTGTAAACAACTACTTTTTGAGGGAGATGGAAAAATCAATAAAATTTTATTCAAACAAATTTGCAAAAAATATATTTAGAATCTACAAACAAGATGTTAAAAATCACTAGTTTATATCATCTTTAAATTCTTAACGGTTTAAAAGTTATAGGTGTCAGAAAGTGAAGATTTTTTTCAAAATATTCATCTAAGAATCAAAGTTGGTCAAAAAGTGGGAATCAATATTGTGAGTTCACCCTGATTATATATAGGACTTTTTATTATGTCATTTCCTTGCTATTATGATATCAGGTCATGTTATGTGATTTGGCGCACTCTAGTGATTATATATGTGATACATTGTTTTGTTATTATGTTATTTGGACTTGTTTTAATGTCATTTCCTTATTAAATTATTATTTCAAGACTTGTTATTATAGTGCAACAGTTTATAATTCAATGTGCACAAAATAACATTAAGAATAAGATAACTAATACAATATTGTTTATGAAACCAAAATTGTATCAAATGTAGACAAATACAATGTTAAAGGGACAAAGAAAAACAATTATCATGATTAAATATTTAAAAGAGTTCACACAAGTATCAACTTATTAATTATAAATGAATCTCATAGAGGAATCATGATTTTCATGATTATATAAAAAGATTATTAATTATAAATGAATCTCATAGAGGAATCCAATAGATTGATGGAATTAAGGCTAACCAAATTATTAGGAAGCTACAAACATAGTATTGACTTTCCTCTTAAGTTGACCACACTACTTTACTAGTGTATTGATGGTTTATTAGTGCGGATAGTAGTGGCATGAAAAGCATGGACTTCATGGTACTAAAATAAAAAAGTACACTATAAATATAGATTTGTTATACAATGATAAATATAGAGTCAGGTCATATTTAAGACATAATTCTATCTTTGAACTTACAATTAATCTATGAAGAGATTACAATAAAACAAATATATCATAAAAAATTAGAATTCAATTGTAACACAATTACACTGTGCACAAAATAACATAAAGAAGAAGATAACTAATACAATGTTGTTTATGAAACCAAAATTGTATCAAATGTAGACAAATACAATGTTAAAGGGACAAAGAAAAACAATTATCATGATTAAATATAAAAGAGTTCACACAAGGAACACAAACTTACATGCATATAAATTTGATTCAACCCAATGTACCATCTGCATCCTCTCTCTTCTGCAATGCGTTTATGATTGCCTCATGCTCTTCTACTGAAAGTGTCCACAATACCTCATTAGCAGGTCTACCTTTGTATCTTTCTAATTTGATGTTTGTTGCCACCACCAAATGAGAATAGTGTATAATCTTCTTTTCTGATTGGTAGTCTTCATAAGCTGGTAAGCCATTCCTTCTTGTCAAGTATTTGCATAGCCATGTACCAACCACCACAACAGACCCAACTGGATACTAAAAACCATCATCATCTACTTGATCACATATCAACTTTTTCTTAGGTTCTACACATCTAGCTAGCCAATACTCAACTTGCTCATCATTATTCTCAGGTGCAACAACAACATACACATGTCCTATAAAATAAATTTAAGTACAATGTGTAGAAATAAAACTTGTTAGAATTTATAATTCAAATATGTAATCATAAATTATATGAAAATACATAAAAATATGTAACTTAAAGTTATAAACAATAAATTGAATTAAATTACAAGGCTGTATGAGGTCTGAAACACGATCATAATCTTCTGATGCAAATGCATGATTGGGGTCTTCATTTCTTCTAACATCTTCATATTGTGTCTCAGTAGATGTTAAGGATTTGCGTTGCCATTCTTCGACCCATTCTGCATTCTCGCATTCTTCCCATTCACCTGCAACACAAAATTGACAAAAACATGCAAGCTCTCTAGTCCATATAGTCCAAGTGTTAGAATTAGAACTCTTAAATGAATGCCATCTAGCTGAACCCATTTATTGTATCACAATCATATCTTGGAAGAATATTCTCCTCTTTAACTAGCCAGAAGAAACATCGAATTGTAGAGTTCTGACTTGATCCTGTGGATAAATTTGCACTACACCAATCCACAATTGCACTTGCATTTTTAAATTTAGCCTTTTCCTTGAATTTGAGTTGCTCTCTACAAAGGGCTCTCTTAACACATGCACTAGCACCATCATGTTCTCCTTTCCCGTGTCCAACGTCAAAAAAACTCCAAATGTGTTCGATATTAGTTTTTTTATGAATCCTACTCAACCAATAAAACATTCTAGCATTCTTGAATTGCCCTGTGCAATTATCAGACCATATTAGATGTTGTGTCATTTGAATTTCTCTCTCCCTCAAATTCTGAAAAAAGGTCTTGAAGAAAAATTGGACAAACTTAGATGAGTGTAATTTATTATCACTCATATAGAAATGGTACTCTCTCAAAATTTTGTGATCCTCTTGTGTACTATCTGGTGCATACCTATAGACAGTATGGACAAAAATTGATACCTGCACTGAATTGTAGTATTGTGATTGTACCTCATCTTGTGGTGCAAGCATGTAGTTCTTTGCAAAGTCAACAACCGAAAGTATACTACCAACAAGAAATGTATCCTTACATATTTGAAACTGACCATCGAGCCATCTAGCATTTTGAGTGTGTTTAAGATATTTAGGTATGATGTTACTCATGAATTTTTGACCCAACTCTTAATTTAAGAACATCTCTAACATTAGGTGATACTCTCGTATTATCGTGCCAGAATTTTTCGATCAAATTTTTGACTTCACCAGTAAGTTTCATATCAGACCTTGGTAGTCTACCACTAAAAGTCTACAATTTGTTTGTCGGATCACTTTCAAAATTAACTCTTCTTTTTACAGCTCTTGACAAATTTTTGCGATGAATATTAAGATATCCACTTATGTTACTCATCATTCTTTAATTAGAAGTTGTTTGGCTTACTAAAGCTGTTGTTATTGCCCATCCTGCCGCATTTTTATCTTTAGAATGACTTTTCTTTCCAATTGTATCAAAGGCGCTAGCAACAGTCGATACAACTTGTTTTAAAGACTCCTCCTTCTTCTTGGGTTTGACATAAAAGCCTAACTTCTTCATCACTTTTCGCATTTTAGTCATTTTAATTAGTTGTACCATTAATTGAAATTGAAACCCAAATTTCTTATTATAAAAAAAATGTCTAAACAATCTATTTGCATGTGTCCTAATCTGTCTCCATGAAACCAAGCCAGGAAGGTTGTCTAGTACATCACTTTTAATTTCAAAATTTTCATTCATTTGATTATCATTCAAACATGTTTCATTTTCAATTGGTGTTTCCATGTCTACATACACATTATTGGTTTTAGTTGCAGGTGGATTTTCAATTTCATTTGGAGTTTCAAATTTGGTTTCAATTTCAGTTTCAAGTTGAGATCTAGTTTCAGTTGGGGTTTCAATTTGGATTTCAATTTCACTTTCAACTTGACTTCTAATTTCATTTGGGGTTTGATTTTCAATTAGAATTTCATTTAATAAGTAACCTGCTTCTACTAAATCACCAATTTATTCATGAGAAAAAACATAGGGCTGTGGAGACATACCTGTATCCAATAATGGATTAGAAGATGCACCTGAATTAAATGGTTCTATTGTGTTTCCTTCGTCAGCATTTATGGTCTCATTGATGTTCTCCTCTTCTAAAATGATTGTGGAACTTGAAGCTCCTTGTCTCATTCTTGATCTTGTCTCTCGTTGACACATTGCCTCCTTCTCCCTATTTGTTGCAATCTCCTTAGTTGTCAGAACCTTCCTTTGCCTCTTCCTGTGTTGATTTGATCCCATGGCTACACCAAAATTTGAATTCGAATCAATCTCCTTACCAAATCGACAATAAGACAAACAAAGAGAATGATTAATCAAAACATTCTCTTTGCAGATCGTACCTGTCAGCCAATGATTGAAAAATCATTCAATCATTGGGATTTGTGCTTGTGGGCCAAATTCTGGCCCAACAGATCTTTTCAGAAACGGGTGCCCGTTTCGCTTTCAATGGTACAAAGCGAAACGGAGGCCCGTTTTTTTAATTTAAAAAATGGGCACCCATTTTTTAAAATTATGGGCGGGAAACATTCCTTAGATTTGTTTTTTGCTTCGGGATAGGCTTGGTCTCACCAAGCCTATGCTTGGACCTCCAAAAAAATGACTAAGGTAAATCGACATTAGATTTCTACCTTGGCCTAATTTTTTGAGGGCCTTTCTGATTGAATTTTTTGATGAAACAAAAACCCATTAGAGTTTTCAGTGTCCTAAATTCAGAAATGTAAATTTTATAGTGATAAGATTACTTTTACTATTTTTGTATTATTTATTAATCAAAAGTGGAACCTAAACCTAAAATACCAAGGTTCACTAAAACTTTAATAACTTTTTGGTTTTTAGGATTTTAGAAAAATAAATTATATGACATCAGTCTACATACAAGTCTTTTGAATATTTAAAAAAAAAATGGAAAAATATGAAATTTTCATTAAATTATGGTGGTCGTACACCCGATGTTTTGAAAATATACTTTATTGTCAGTTAAAAATTAATAAAAAAAAATATATTCAATAAAAAAATAAGCAAAAATATTCTCATCAATATTTGGTGTATTAGGTATCATTTCTCAGAAGGATTTGCAAAAATTCATTTATTTGCATAAAAAAAGGGTGGTCGTACACATGCGTGGTATGGTCCTGAAATAGGCATTTTGAAAAAATGGTTTTTAAACATGCCTACTAAAAAGGGATTTCTACCATGTGTGTATTAAAATAAATTACATATTTGAAAAGTAGACTCTGAGCACTAAATTTTCTATTACTGAAGTTTTTTTAGATTCAATCTCTAAGTGCATCAAATTTTGACATCAATCGACATAAAATTTGAAAAACAGAGAAAACACTTCCACTTTTTGCCCAAAAGTGGGACTCAACTTCTTGTAGCCACCCTTTTGTTCACTCCTCTTTCGATATCATCCATCTTCTAGTTTCACATCTAAGTTGATGCAAACTAGTCCTTCTTTAAACTATTAAATTTTTTTTCTTTTCATTTTATTTCCATTTCTATCTAGTTCTTTTGTGTATGGTCATATGTGGGATTGAGATGTTTGATAAGTTATTCCTTTTTCCTCCCATATTGCCTTGTGCACATGTTTTGTTTGAATTTTCCTTGCACATACCTTTTTATTTCTCCATTGTTATTTGGGCATTCTCTTATGCTAACACCCCACTTATTCATCTATTTGTTGTTGTTATTCATTCATGTGCTCTTCCTTCTATCTAATTTCTCTTCTATTGCTACTTTTGGCCAACATTATAACTCCATGTTATCTAATCCTCTTAGATAACTTAGCACTAAAGAACAGCCAACACCTCAACAAGAAAAGCTCATGCCTTTGCCAAGGCAATCTCATATAGAATAGATGATGGAACATAAAGACTTCACACATTTTGAGTAGAGAGAATGAATGAATGAACAAATGGTTGGTTGATTTTAATGATGCCCATGAGACTAAACAATCTAAGGGATCGAGATAACAACTTTAATTCATCATCAAATTTGATGTTGAATTTCCTATTGTGAATCTTAACTAGGAAACTAGTAGTCTGGTTGATCCTAGCTTTATCAAATAACTGGTGCATGTTGTCAACCTTCAAACTGCATTCATACCGAGTACAAATATCATAATGAGCTATGTGTTCCATGATAAAGTGTCATTTTATTTCTACTGCTTTCTTATTGGAGAATATGCAATCTCTTTCCTCCCAAGCTTGCTTGAGTATCTTTCACCTATCAGTCTCACATCTAAGATGATGTGATTCTATCCTCAATTATGCAAGTAATAGTGTCACTTCTCCTTTAATAACTACCCATAAATATGTTTTTTTCATTATGATCCTTAGTTGGATTAAACAATTTAATGTAGTATGTGTTGTCCACCCAATTTTTTTTGTCCATGTGGTAGATCTTTTTTTTTTTTGTCACATAATATTTTATTTGTGTATTGGTATTTGGAAATTCATGCAAGTCGATGTCCCACTTGCTTACAGAGTTGTGTCTTTGCTTCATCCAAGTTATATATGACCACAAAGTGGACTTTTGGAGGTGCAAGGAAAAGAAAATCATCTTCAAGCTAAAGAAGGCCTTGTATGGCCTCAAACAAGTACCAAGAGCTTGGTATGCTAAGATTGATGGGTATTTCAAGAGAATGGCTTCAATAAAAGTAAGAGTGAACCTAATCTTTATAACAAAGGTAATGACATTCTTTCTGTCAGTAGATATGTTGATGATTTGTTGAATGGATAGTAGTTCTATGATGAAAGATAAATTCAAATTTTCTATGATGAAAGAATTTGAGATGACAAAGTTAGGACTTATGTAGTATTTTCTTGTCATAGAGGTTTATCAAAGTAATGATGAATTTTATTTTTTTCATACAAAATATGTTAAGGATTTATTGAAGAAGTTTGATATGGTGTATTGTAAGCCAACCTCCACTATAATTCTTCATGCAGTTGTGTTGTGTAGAGATAATGGTGGTAAAAGATCTATTGAGATAATTAATGCAAGTGTTGTTGATAGTTAATTGTTTCTCTAATATAGTAGAAATATGGCTCACTAGTTTAATCATGAAAACTAGGAATCAAACCCATTCACATCGACATGCATTAAGGAAATAATTAATATGTTGAACACAATGTACCACTGAGAGGGGGGTGAATCAGTGGTTCCTAAATTCTTTTCCTTTTTAAAGCAACCTTAGAATATCGGTTGTTATCCTAAGCAATAAACAATCAAACCAGTAAGACAAATGAGGATACCAAAAGAGATAATCACACAAATGCAACCCACAACACCAGATGTACAAGAAAAACCCAATATGGGAAAAAGCTCGATGAGAAATGTTGCTGGAGACTACTACTCCAATCCAGCCTCACAAGTGAAACACTGAATTACAAAGATTTAGGGCACCCACCCAAGGAGCACCAACCCCTACTGATTTAGGGTACCAGCCCAAGGAGTACCAACCCCTACACCAAGCTCCAACTTGGTGATGTATAATGAAATACAATTTTGATACAGTTATAGCTTCTTGTTGCAAATGAGTTCTAAACTCTTGATCAAATAGGTTTCTTCCGGTTAACAGTCTTCTCTTCTTCACTAGATCTCACACTATTGGTTATGAGATTACTATCTCTGATTCTTGGCTACTCTTCCTTCACTCTCAGTTGCACAACACACTATGTCACACTTGGACACCTTCTTAATCAATCACTCCTCACTGGTTATCTTAACTATTAGAATTTGAACAATTTACTGGTACTCTGTCACTATTGGTTAACCATCTCACCGGTTTTCCTGCTCACTCACTCTGCAACTTTCTTAGAATAAATTATAAGGAAGATGATCCTTCTTTGCACTCAAACTCACTTCACTCTCCTTCTTCACATCATGCATCAATATTTTCTGTCTCGAGCTCATCTATTTATAATCTTGGATTCCCGCCTAAAACCGCATTCAATAATGTCGTGTTAGGTTTTGCCTTCTCCAACTCAAAGCCAATCAGATTTGATTTGATCTTCTTTTCTAGGGATATGATCTTCACAACACCGATCAATACCAGTAAAAGCTTTGCATTCTAATGTGCATTTTCTAAATCTGGAGGTCTACACCATGCTTTTCTTCTTTTCTGTATCGTGCGCCATTAATGGATTTGTTGTTTCCTTCATCAAATGAGTACAAAGATCAAATATTCTTGTAGGATCAGTTCATTTGCTTTGCCAGCTTTCCTTCCTCAAGCCGTAATCCTCTAGCATCCTCTATGACTTGCGGGTTCTTCATAAAATCTGACCTGCTTACTGATTTGTTACATAGATGCACACTCCACCAACCTGTGCAATACCTCCACCTAGCATCCAGTTGTCATGCTTGACAACATCCACCTCTTCTTAGATTCCTATGTCAGTTTGACATTCTTTGTCAACCAAGGTTGACTACCAGCTCAATTCACCTTACCGGTATGACCAACAAACATCCTCTATACTAGCAACAAATTCTCTTTGTTTTGCTCATTGGGTGTTGTGCCTTCATAACAAACAAAACAACCCTCAACCCAGTTTGTGCCTTACTGGTAAGCTTGCTTTATCGGTACATAACACAACTCATGTGTATCGGTAGCCTTCCTTCTCTCTGCTCACTCACATGTGCATTGCCATCATATGTCTTTCTCTTCTTGTATTGGTTACCACTTCTTACTTACCACCATCATATGTCTTGTTCTTCTTGTACCGGTCACCACTTCTTACTTACTAGTGACCTTGCCAAACCAGTTTGACATCAATGACAACTTAATTCCAATAATGCCAACAATCTCCCCATTTGGCATTGATGTCAACTTAATGCAAGACACTTCATATCAACATATTTCTCCCCCTTTGACACATGACAAAGGGTTCTATACACTCCTCCTTTGATCCATACCTAGCTCCCCCTTAGGCTACTACCAGTGATTGTAGTTGGTACTTAGATGTGGTTCAAGAGTTATCGATGGTGCTATGGACTCCCCCTGAACCAGTCTTAGGTACTGAAAAATGCTTACCGACAATGGTTTGGTGAAAATGTCTTCTATTTGGTCTCTGGTAGGGACATAATCCATTTTTACTTCCTGTCCTTCAACCTTCTCTCTAAGAAAATGGTACTTGATAGCAATTTTCTTTGTCCTAGAATGCACCACTGGATTCTTTGATATGTTGATGTCACTCGAATTATCACACCGGATGAGAATATGATCAATAATGTTCACTTGTATGTCCTTGAGGGTTTTCTTCATCCAAAGCACCTAAGAGCAGCATGTAGTGGCAACAATGTATTCTGATTCAGCAGTTGATAGAGAGATAGAATCTTGCTTCTTGCTATGCCTTGAGACCAACCTGTCACCTAGAAAGAATGCACCACCACTTGTTCTCTTCTGGTCATCAATGCAACCTACCCAATCAGCATCAGTGTATTCTTCCAAGATGAATTCCCCTAGTTTAGGGTACCACAATCCATAACTGAGTGTTCCTTGGAGGTACCTAAATATTCTACTTACATCATTCATATGTGACTGCTTAGCTACAACTTGAAATCTAGCCATCATTCACACTGCCTGTACTATATCCGGTCTAGAAGCAGTTAGATACAATAGACTTCCTATCATGGATCTATACAATGTATGATCCACCACTAGTGGTTCATCATTCTTTCTTAATTCTGACTACATTTGATCAACAAATTCTTTGCAAAGGGTGTTCTTATTGCCTCCAAAAATTATGTCATCTACATACACAACCACAATGATCATGTGGTTTCCATCTTTCTTTATGTATAGATTATTGTCAGCACTCTCCTTTTTGAATCCTTTCTCCTTCACGTACTAATATAATCTTGAATATCATGCTCTAGGAGCTTCCTTTAAACCATACATGGCTTTCTTCAACCAACACACACAGGTTTCATCATAATGTGGCAAAAACCCTCCCGGTTGCTCCATGTACACTTCTTCTTCCAAATTTCCATTTAGGAAGGCAGATTTTACATCCATCTAATATACTTTATAACCCTTGTAGGCAGAAAAGCATAGAAACATTCTAATTGCTTCTAATCTAGCTGCCGGTGCAAATGTTTCTTCAAGTCAATACCCTCTACTTGAGAGTATCCTTTGCACACAAGTCTAGCTTTATGCCTAACAATTTTACCTTGTTCATTCATCTTATTCCAGCAAAACTATTTAGTGCCAATGATATTCTTATCTTCGGGTCTAGGGACTAATTCCCAAGTCTTGTTCTTCTCAATCTGTTGCAATTCTTCTTTGATGGCACTCATCCATTCCTATCTTTTGTTGGCCTCATTGAATGTTTTAGGTTCTAATTCAGTCACGAGGTAGAAGTTGATTTGTTCATCAATACAGACAAGTCTTCTTCTATTTTGTGATGGTATGATCAAAGAATAAGTATCCGGTAGATTACTGAGAGGGGGGGGTGAATCAGTAAACTAAAAAACCGATACAAACTTCCCAAACTCAAACTCAAACTCACAAATTAAACTTAATCAATAGAATATCACTGTCAAGACCAATACTCATAAGAATACTCAACATCAACTGGTTAACTGTTATAACAACTTAACAGTAAACAACTTTAATCTTGAAACATCCAAATGCTTAATCATATCTCAACACACTTCATCTCTCAATGCTTCCAGTTATCATGCCTTATCAGAAGTTAATCAAATCAACAAATAAGATCATAACCTCAAAAACATTCACCACATGACACAAATGTTTATACGTGGAAAACCCAAATAGGTAAAAACCACGGTGAGATGAGACTCACAAGATAGCTATCTGAACTCTTCTGAAGTTCACCATGTTAGGAGCCAAACCTGTTAGAGCTTTTACAATAAATCCTGTTAAGAACTAGTCCTGTTAGGAATCACCTGGTTAAGGGATTTGAAAAATGCCTTGATAAAAAGAAAATACCTTGTTTGGAATAACCTCAATAGAGGATTTGAGAATCCAAGCTAATGGACCACTTTGTTAGAGGATTTAAGAAGTAACCAAGCTTGTTAGAGCTTACCCGGTTAGGGGATTTCAATTCTGTTGTAATTGTTAGAAGACAACAGGTTTTTTTTGATCTGTCTAAATAGCACTACATTTGCTTGATCAGATCCTTTTAAGATTCAATCTACCTTTATTTAAACTATAGATCCATTCTTCGGTTAGGCAACCACACACTTAATTGATTTCAGCCAACTCCTTGCCAACACCTTTTACAAAATAACTTCATCGACCTTAAATACAAATCAATTAGGTTGGTAACACATCAAAAACCTAATTCTCTTAGAGAGATTACCAAACAAATAGGTTCAAGTGTGACCATTGGACTTACATAGAAATTTATATACATTCTTTAAGAAAATTCCAACCACTCCATGATCACTGCTTCATCGGACTTGTAACTCATCACACGCTTTGCATTAGATGTAATCTACTTTGCTCATTCCCTAGATAATCAAACAAACGTGCCAAAACAATTAGAACTTACTTCATACAATGACCACATGTGTCACCATCATTACCACTCAAATCATAACCAACATAACCATTTGAGAAAACTTAATCGATTAAGGTTTAACAAAAAACAACTAGTAGGGTTTACCGATTACATAACATAGAAAGGGTTTAACCTTATACATCGATTACCGGTTCAACTCACATACTTACATACTGGTTTACAACAATCTTCACAAAGCTCCTTCCTATCGGTTACAAGACAATATCAATAACAACAATATCAGCAATATCATAAATTCCATTATCGGTTCAATTGACATCAATGACAACATAACATATCATTAATGCAATCTTTATGCAAATGCCAACAATCTCCCCCTTTGGCATTGATGGCAATACAAATATCAATGCCTCTGATTGATGCTATGATTGGTGAATAGGAATCTTGGTTTACATTACCAAGTATTCACCATGCTCTATCTGACTTCAGCTTGTCGCTGGTTTTCCTTGGCCAATCACAAAATTCTTCTCATCAGTCACATAATTCCTCTCCCCCTTTGACAACAATACCAAATTGAAAGTAAAACATGTAATGTCAAATTTTCACTGTGCATCAACAACATACTCCAACTTGATGCTCCCCCTGTGGAATATATCCACTTCTACATCAACCCTTCTTGAGGTTTTGCATATGATGCAGGGATTGATGCAATCAACATCATGCTCAACTAACTTCATTAAGAGGGACAACCCCTAGTTGACTTCTAAGACACTCAAATGTAGTCTTAGGCACAAGTTTGGTAAAAATATCTGCAAGCTGCTCCTTTGTAGAAACATGCTCTAAGATAACATCTTTATTTTGAACTTTTTCACTCAAAAAGTGATACTTCAACTCAATGTGCTTTGTTCGTGCATGCAAAATAGAATTCTTAGAAATATTAATGGAACTTATATTATCACATAAAATCTTTATAGGTTCTGAGATTTTCATCTTAAAATCTTCCAAAATGTGCCTCATCCAAATAGCTGGTGTGCAATTCATATAAGCTGCAACATACTCAGCTTCAACAGTAGATTATGAAGTAGAACTCTGCTTTTTACTACTCCATGAAACAAGCCTTCCTCCTAGAAAGAATGATCCACTAGTAGTGCTTTTCTGGTCATCAACATTTCCTGCCCAATCAACATCTGTGTACACCTTCAAATCAAAGTTTCCTCCATATGGATACCATAATCCATAGTTAATTGTACCTTTCAGATATCTAAATATTCTCTTGGTTGCTATCAAATGTGCTTCTTTTGGATTCTTCTGATAACTTCCAACTATGCCAACCACATGGGCAATATCCCGTCTACTATGAACAACATAGTTTAATTTGCCAATCATTGACCTGTATTCCTTTTCATCAGCAGACTTAGATTCATCTTCCTTGGACAACTTACAACTTGTAACCATTGGTGTTCCAACTGGTTTACAGTTACTCATGCCAAAAGCCTTCAAAACCTCTTTCACATACTTAGATTGTGTAATGAAAATACCATTCTTCATTTGTTGTATTTGTAGGCCTATGAATTTTTTATTTCCCCTACTAAAGACATTTCAAACTCTTTTTTCATTTCATCTGCAAAACTGTTGCTCATGACATCATTACCTCCAAAAATAATATCATCAACAAATACTTCACTTACCAGTATTTCATCTCGTTCAGACTTGAGATAAATATTACTATCATCACTGGTTCTTGCAAAGCCTATCTTCATCAAAGCTGTATGAATCCTTTCATACCATGCTCTGGGTGTCTGCTTTAATCCATACAAAGCTTTATGCAATCTACATAGCATGTCTTTCTCATCTATCAAAGCATAACCATCCGGTTGCTTTAGGTATACTTCTTCTTCCAATATCCCATTCAAAAATGCAGACTTAACATCCATCTCGTATACCTTGAACTTCTTATGGGCTGCAAATGCAAGTAAAGTTCTGACACCTTCCAGTCTTGCTACTGGTGCAAAATTTTTGCCATAATCTCCTCCTTCTTCTTGTGCATAACCCTTGTAGACTAATCTTGCCTTATTGCGAACTACAATACTATATTCATTTAACTTGTTTCTAAATACCCATTTAGTACCTATAACATTCTTATTTACCACTCGGGGTACCAGGGTCCAAGTGTTGTTCTTCTCAATTTGTTCCAATTCCTCCTCCATAGCTTTCACCCAATGATCGTCACCAAATGCCTCCTTAGCACTTCTAGGTTTAATGGTGGAGGTCATGCAAGAGTTATCTCTTATTCTTCTTCTAGTTAGTACTCTAGCATCCTTATCCCCAATAATCTGCTTAGGATTGTGGTTCAGTCTCACATACCTAGGAATAACATGATCATTCTCTTGAGGTTCAACCTTCATTATCATCTTCTTCTAAATTTATTTGTTCCGTTGAACAAGTGCATCAGAATTTGCTTTACTGGTTTCTCATTTAACAGTTTTAGGTTCCAAAAGCAATTTATGCAAGGATCTTCATCCTTTTTCTCTGAACTGGTTCCTTTTGAGACTTCAGGACATTCATCTACTCGAACATCAGCACTCTCAACAATTCTCTATGTCTGGTTGTTGAAGCATTTATAGGCCGTACTCTTGGTGGAATAGACAATAAATATGCCTTCATCACTCTTAGCTTCAAACTTGCTTATGTAATCACCTCTTTTAATAAAACATTTGCTACCAAATATCTTGAAATAGCTAACATCAAGTGATCTTCCATATGAATATTCATAAGGGGTCTTGTCCTTACCTCTTTTCACCAAAATTTGGTTCATTGTGTAGACAACTCTACTTACAGCTTCTTTCCAAAAGGTTTTATCTACACTTCCTTGTATCAACATTGTCCTAGAAGCTTCAACCACTGATTGGTTGTTCCTCTCTGTGATACCATTCTGTTGTAGTGTCCTTGGTACATAAAGTTATCATTTGACAGCATTCTCATCATAGTACTTAGTAAGCTCCTCATAAGTAAATTCACCGCCTTGATCTTCTCTCAGACATTTTATCTTTTTGGCACTCTCTTTCTAGCTAAGGCCCTGAATTCCTTGAACTTACCAAAAGCTTCATTCTTATCCTTCAATAATGTGACCCACATCATCCTTGAGCAATCATCAATGAAGATCATGAAATATATGTCACCTTGAATGCTTCTTGTTCTTATTGGTCCACATAGATTTGTATGAACCAAATCTAACAAGTGCTATGCTGAGAAGGACTTGCTCTTGGAAGTTGAAGAAGTCATCTTTCCTAATTGACATTCTTTACAAAGAGCATTAACCGGTTTGTCTAGCTGAGGCAGACCTCTTACTGTCTTGGACTTTCTCACTTTAACAATGTTATCAAAGTTTAAATGACAAAATCTCCTATTCCAAAGCTAACTATCATCTATCTTTGCAATCAAACAGTTGTTAACTTTAGGATTAAGATGAAACAGATTACCTCTAGATTGTTTCCCAGTTGCAATCAATTCACCTTTATTGTCAAAGATTCTGCACATACCATTCCTAAACTCCAGTGGTTATCCTTTATCATTAAGTTGTGCCACACTCAGAAGATTGAGCTTTAGACCTTCAACCCAATAGACATCGTCAGCACTGCTCTTCCCATTAAGAGAAATAACTCCCTTGCCTTTAACAATACAGGGTGAGTCATTGCCAAATTTAACAACACCACCATCAAATTCCTTCAAGGAAAGAAATTTTCTTTGATCACCAGTCATATGATGTAAACAACCACTATCAATGATCCAATCATCAGAGTTATCCATCCTGGACACCAATGCCTTCTGATTTGATCTCTCTTCCTTAATGGCTACAAACACAATATCTTCACTAGGATCATCATCAGTGATATCACTGTCAACCGCTATAAGACAATCTCTCTTGCCTTTACCCTTATACTTATTGAATTTGTCTCTATCATGTTCATTTTCACCATTACGACAATTAGCTGCTATATGACCAATCTTGTTGCATGCAAAACATTTTAAAGGCAGTTTACCTCTGTATTTACCAGTGCCTCTGGGTATTCATTTTGCCAACAATGCTTCAAGTTCCACTAAGTTTTCTTCATCATCAACATCTCTATTGGATCTAGATTCATAGCCATGACAAGTATCTCTACTTTTTCTCACAGATGGGTTAGAGACAGAAGCTCTGAATGCAGATTCCAATTTCTATACACTAACATCATAGCAGTTTGATACAAAAGCAGTAAGTTTGTGAATGATAGAGTCAAGAGTTGCCTTAGTTTTGTCACTGGACTTCAACTCCTGAATAGTTGCAACTCGGATAGCATAGACCGGTAGCAGGGTTCTCAGTACGTTACTGATCACTGTGGCATCTTCCACTTTCCCTCCTGCACTCTTTATTTCACCAACTATCTCTTTTATCCTTTGACCATACTGCTAGATATTCTCACCTTCAGACATTCTCATGTCATCAAACTTTCCTCTTAGGCTCTCCTCTTTAGCAATCTTAACATGTTCATCACTGGTATAAATCTCTTCAAGTTTTTTCCATACTTCATATGCAGTTTCAAGACCATGAACATCTACATATTCAACATCAGATGGGGAAATGATGATAGCTTCCAATGCTTGATGATTTTCTTGTTGTTCTTTCTTTTGATCATCAGTCAGAGTTCCAGTAGGTGTAACATACTGAGTTTGTACATGATCCCAATACTAACTTCCCAGACTCTTGATGTAAATCTTTGTTCTCTTGCTCCATATCCTATAGTTATCTTTGTTGAACTTTGGACCTTCGTTCTTCATCATTATCTATAAGATCTTTTCCTCAAGCTATTAGGCTTTTAGATTTAAGATGACTTGAGATGCTCTAATACCAATTGATGGTATGATGAAAGAATAAGTATCCAGTAGATTACTGAGAGAGGGGTGAATCAGTAATAAATCAGTAAACTGAAAAACTGATACAAACTTCCCAAACTCAAACTCAAACTCACAAAGTAAACTTAATCAATAGAATATCATTGTCAAGACCAATACTCATAAGAATACTCAACATCAACCGGTTAACTATTGTAACAACTTAACAATAAACAACTTTAATCTTGTAAACATCCAAATGCTTAGTCATATCTCAACACACTTCATCTCTCAATGCTTCGAGTTATCATGCCTTATCAAAAGTTAATCAAATCAACAAATAAGATCATAACCACAAAAAAATTCACCACATGGCACAAATGTTTATATGTGGAAAACCCAAATAGGTAAAAACCATGGTGAGATGAGACTCACAAGATAGCTAACTGAACTCTTCTGAAGTTCGCCCTATTAAGAGCCAAGCCTATTAAAGCTTTTACAATAAGTCCTATTAAGAACTGATCCTGTTAGGAATCACTCGCTTAAGGGATTTACAAAATGCCTTGATAAAAAGAAAATACCCTGTTAGGAGTAACCTTGATAGAGGATTTGAGAATCCGAGCTAATGGACCGCCTTGTTAGAGGATTAAAGAAGTAACCAAGCTTGTTAGAGCTTACCCAGTTAGGGGATTTCAATTTTGCTATAATTGTTGGAAGACAACATGTTTTTTTTGATCTATCTGAATAGCACTACATTTGGTTGATCACATCCTTTTAAGCTTCAATCTTCCTTTACTCAAACTACATATCCATTCTCCGATTAGGCAACCACACACTCAACTGATTTCAGCCAACTCCTTGCCAACACCTTTTACAAAACAACTTCATCAACCTTTAATACAAATCAATTAGGTTGGTAACACATCAAAAACCTAATTCTCTCATAGAGATTACGAAACAAATCGGTTCAAGTGTGACCGTTGCATTTACATAGCAATCTATATACATTCTTCAAGAAAATTCCAGTCGCTCCATGATCACCGTTTCATTAGACTTGTAACTCATCACGCACGTTGTGTTAGATGCACTCCACTTTTCTCATTCCTAGACAATCAAACAAACATGCCAAAACAATATGAACTTATCTTCATGCAATGACCACACATGTCACCATCATTACCACTCAAATCATAAACCAACATAACCGTTTCAGCAAGCTTAATCGGTTAGGGTTTAACAAAAAACAACTGGTAGGGTTTATCGGTTACATAACATAGAAATGGTTTAACCTTATACATCGATTACCAGTTCAACTCAAATACTTACATACCAGTTTACAACAACCTTCATAAAGCTCCTTCCTACCAGTTACAAGACAATATCAATACAACAATATCAACAATATCATAAATACCATTACGGATTCAATTGACATTAATGACAACATAACATATCATTAATGCAATCTTTATGCAAATGCCAATAGTCTGCAAATCATCACTCTTATTTCTTAGAATCTTCTCTTCTGGGTGATTCAGCTACATATACCATTTGGGAGCCTTCTTGGATGCTTCTTTTGGTTCATTTTCTGTTTGAGCTTCCTCACCTTCATCACCGGAATCATCATAGCGGTTCACCTATGATTGAATTCCTTTGTGCATATCCTCATCAATTCTTACATGGACACTCTCAATGACTCTTCTTAGTCTTTTGTTGTAGCATTTGTAGGCCTTGTTGTTAGATGAGTAACCAAGGAAGATTCCTTCATCACTCCTGGAGTCAAGACTGCCTAGACCATCCATATCTCTCTTGATAAAACACTTACTTCCAAATACCTTGAAGTATTTGACTGAGGGCTTCCGATCATACCATAACTCATAAAGTGTCATTATGTTGTTTATTCTTAATTGAACCCAGTTCAAAATATATGCAGTAGTATGGACAACTTCCTTCTAATATGTGTCTGGCAGATTGGCCTCATTTAACATGGTTCTGGCCATCTCCTTGACTGTCCTATTTTTTCTTTGTACCATACCATTTTGTTGTGGTGTCCTAGGGGTTGAGTATTTCCTTCTAATTCCATGTCTTTTACAATAATCTTCAAACTTATTTGATGTGAACTCTCCACCTCGATCTGATCTTACACATTTTAGCTTGCATCCACTTTCCTTCTCCATCATCTTCCTAAAGATCTTGAATCTGTCAAATGCTTGTGATTTATCTTGCAAGAAAGTGACTTGTGTCATTCTTGAATAATCATCAATAAAGAGCATAAAATATCTTTCATTCCTCTGAAAATGACTCTTCATTCAACAACCAAAGCCATCGTAAGGCCTAGATCTCAAGCTATGAGGAAGTGACCCTACCAAGACCCAAAGCAACTAGATTCTCAAGAGGAAGCTGCATCTTTTTAGAAGAAGCAAAAATCCACTTTGAGGCCTTTGGGAATGTACAAGCTCAAGTCCATGTTTTGACACAAGCTCCGCTCGCGCCATCGACCTCTTTGACATAGGTACAATTTTTTGCCTCTTTTATTTCTTCTCATTCTTTGCTTTCTGTGTCGGCATCACCTGCAGTTAGCTCTATTCCTACATTGAGTGATCCTAAGGTAGTCTTTTTGTCTGCACCACCCTTTCATACCCAATTAGAGACAACATTAGCTAGCGTATTTGTTTCCCCCCCTCCTAGCATTCTCACTTCTGGCACCATGGTTAGCACAACCCACTCTACCCAACCCCTGAGTCAATTAGTTGAGTCATCCTCTACGTCGCAAACCCTCAATTTTGCAAGTCAGACCCCCACTGCCTTGTCTACTATTGGGTCTTTGTTCTTGGCACCTTCTAGTGTTTTACTCGGGATCCCCAGCTGCACTCTCCTTATTAGCTCCGACCCAATTGCAAGCTAGCATGGCTCTGATTCCTTTCGCCCCACCCCCAGAGCTCCTTTTGTGGGGAAAATGATCTATGTTCCTTCAAAATTCCACCAGTACGCAGATTCTGATAGAATCACCTGAGCTTAGAGGATTCAAAAAAGAAACTCCCAGAAACTAGCAGAGCCCTATATATAGATAGTTTTCAGCCCGAGGGTCATCAAAATTTATTATTTGCATCCATGATGCCAAATGTGGTCAAGCCTACCAATAAGATGCATCCTGAAGACTATTCTATGCAAGCTATTAGCATTGACTTGAATAGAGCTCGACCACAATATAGAGTAGAGAGCTTGGAAGAGTCACAAAAGGTGGTTTCTTCGGATTACCTAAAGTGTTCCTACCACCTAGAGAAGCTCACAGTTGAGCTAGAAAGGTTGAAGACTAAAAATGAATAATTCATGAAAGAGGGGAAGGAAAGAGAAGATAAGGTAACCTGCCTATAGTTTGCAATATTACAAGAGAAGGATGAGAGAGATAAGCTTCAAAAGGCATTAAAGATCTTTGAGGGTTAGCTGAAAGTAGAGTAGTCTACTAAGAAAACAACTCTCAATGAGTTACTTGATAAAACAAAAGATTTGTTGTGTATGCAAACACTCTCTGTAGATGTGACCCGGTTGCAATTACAACTGTAGAACATTACCACAGAAAAAGAGAAGGGTCATCAAGAGTTGCTCAATATTAGGCACATTCTAGTAGGGGGAACAACTCCCAAAGATAAAGCCCTGTAAGACTTCCAAAACTTGTTGGCTCAATTCACAAAAGAGCTTCATGATTCTCAAGCTACCATGTCGAAGAAACACATAGAGAGAGAGCGACTTCAAGAGTTAGTAAAAGATAAGAAGACTCAAATAAATATAATGCAACATCAAGTAGTAGAACAAGCTAAGGTGTTGAAAGAGATGCATGAGATGTTGGAGTCCAAAGATGCTGAAGTGGAGCTTCTGTCTAGGCCATCGGCCCCTTAGCCAGCTCCTCCCTCAGACTTCACTTATCTAGTGTGGGAGTTTCATGACGTATATGGGGAAAAAATAAAGCAATTCATCCCTTTCTTGGAACCAACTTTAAGGTTCCTAGCAGTCTTCCAAGGTGTGTGCATCAGGGAGGAACTTTCCATTGAACACAGTAATCAAGAGATGGTGCCTAAAACCTTAGAGGCCCAGAAGTTGGTTAGTTGGATTTATGCCCCCCCCCCCCCCCCCCAAAGAGCTAAATGTAGTTGGGGTCATGGATTTTAAGTGATTCAAAAGGAAAACCCTTTCTTTAGTTGCATCAAGGTCACCAAATAGGGTTCTTCCGCTCTATCTAATTTAAGAAGCTCAATAGCCCGAGTTACAGAATGCCTTGAAGGTTTCATCAAGTTCAACCTACCTTCTCCTTTCCTTCCTGATGGCTCGGTCATGAACATAAAGAAGCTCTCCAGCTTGATTGTTCAGAAGAAGCAAGATCATTCCCCCCTTCAAGCGTTGAGTAATCCTCCAGGGGTGGATGAGATCGAAGGTTTTCTCCATCCCATGGCCAAGCTTCTTATCATTCTTTATTTTTCTCACCACGAACAAGAAGAAGATCCTTTCAATAGCGTCAGTGACTTGGATCATATTTTTCAATCTATCAAGGCTCAATCCCCCCCTTCCGAAGAAGATTGGTCCCCCTTGTAGCATCTTTTTAATAGGTTTTTCAAGCCAAAGTTTTAGGCCTGGTCTAGGAACCAGGATTTTTGGGTATCGGCATCTCGCGGGTGATATTTTCCCAGAAGTTGCCAAGAAATATAGACTTTGTGTCTATCGTGCCCCTTTTGGGGAGTTAGCTTATTTTTTGTCTCCTCGTGTCTTCCATACAATAGCACAGCTCATGGTGTTCGAGTTCCCTTTTTGCCTTTGCCAGGAAGTCGAGCAGTGTTGAAACGTAGCAGTTCATTGTTTTTTCTATTTTGGATGGGCCTGCACCTGAGCTCCCAGTTAAAAGATTTTTTGCTCTCTCCACGTGGCAATTTCTCACTAGGCATTGAAAGATTTTCATCTCATCTTCAGGATGCTCCCTCTTGCTACCACATTGCGATTGAGGGTAACCATCGAACATTCTTGTTCTGCGATTGAAGAGGTAGTGGTTTTTGGGGTGCCAATGGTTTGATTTTTCACACATGGTTGCGGATTCTTCTATTTCAATCCGCAGTTAGAAGATTTGATTGTAGCTACTTGAGGGGCCTAATATTTTCTGTTCGATCCGTTGAGAGGCTATTTCACGATTACCAATGGCTTCCAGTGATGCTGTTAGTTTTAGGCGCTCTCTTTGTTTTCTCCGATGGGTAGTTTTCTCAGGCTTATTTATAGGATGTTGTTTGCTTTTGTAAAGGTTCTGAACTTTAAGAAAAATACATACTATTTGCTAGGGATTTTCGGCCTTGAATTTGTCTTTGTATTTCTGAGAAAATTGTGATAATCAGATTATGCCTCTAGCTTTTATGAATACAACTTTTCGATGTGCAATAGAATTTTCTTGTGCCTTTGTATGATTTTGTTTAACTTCTAAGATATATATGTTGTGAGACTTTGTGGATTAAACTATGTTTTATATACTTTTCATATAGCAAATGAATGACATATATAGCTTTATGTTAACAAGCAATTGTTGTCATTCAGATCTTAATTTTACTAGAGATGTAGATTGTTGGATGGGCTTCTAAGCTACATATGTATGAAGTTCTTTATGCCTATAGCTTAAACTTTATTTCAGCGCATTGCTGCAGAATAGTTTTGCTTTCAAGTTTCTCTTTCTTCCCTTTTCTCTCCCCCCCCCTGCCCCCCACATGTATGACAAGCCAACTACTAAAATCCTAGAGGTCACTCAGTCAGAAATGCGTAGGTCCCCCATCACTGAGTTTCCCATAAGGTTGTTTCCTTTAAGATTAATTTTATAGGTCAACAATAACAATAAACCATAATAAGAAATAATAAATAATAAACAATAAATAAATTAAACAGTAAACAATAAATCATAAATCATTTATTATATATTATCCAACAATAAATCAAAATTGCATTTAAAATCACAATGGCCTTTAATTAATCATTAATTAAATTTACAACCAATAAACTATAATTAATGCATCATAGTCAACAAATTATAAAATAGCGCTAACATCTAAACAAGACTCATTACTGACAATAAGGTAATCAAATATTATCCATGTGATAAATTTGACAGGATACATGAAAATTAGATAGATATCCTAGAATTAGGATAATGGCTAGGGTTAGGTATATTTTGGGCCCTGCATTATCTCCTTTTACCACCATTGGGAATTATGAAGACATGCTCAGACCTGTGGTACCAGGTGGTCGATGTCTACTACTTGCAATACTGCACCAAAAACATGTTGTATACAAACATACATATATACATATAAATCTCTAATCCCAACTAGTGATAGAAAATTGTGGCATCATATAGAGCTCACAAATGAGTAGTATGAAATCATTCCTATCACCCTCAACCCCAAGAAAATAATGCATAAAATCCAACATCATCTGTAATGACATGATATCATCAAAATATAGATTAACATAATGTAATACATCATAATGAATCATCAAAATAGAAATCATGTCATAAGTATCTCAATTCTAACATCAACTTAATGAAATATATCAATAATCATGTCCTAAAATACATAAGCAATGTAACAAATTCTAACAACAAGGATCACATGAATGTAATCATTCACATAGATTAGTGAAATGAGTCACAAATAATAAATCAAATATAGTCTAATAAATCAAAGTAGCATGTATCTAAAGCAAAGCATGGAGGGGAATTACATTCTCCCCCATAGAAATAGGCTTACTCCTTGAAGCCTACAAACATGAATAAGGCAAGTACAGTACTAAACCTGTCAATCCCATCGACACATAAAAACAACCCTTCGATGCATTAGATAAGTATAGTCCACATCACACAACTCAACCAACTCTACCTCCTCTCGAGACATCCCAACACACTTTCAATGTCTCACTCTAATTTTTCCTCAAACCAAGGCACTAACTCAAGGGGATTCCTCCTAACATTTACTTCCAAGCTCATCTAGGAAAGATAAAACTTGTAAAGAAAAATCTTCTAGCTCACACCAACCTTTATCATGGAAACTAGAAAATGGCATACATATAAATATACCATAGATATACACATTACCCTAAAGCACAAAAATAGTTATATCTAAGGGTACTTTCCATCCCTACACAATGACATCCATACATTAAGTTGGGGGGTTTGTACCCAAAATGACACATAGAGTACCCATAAGCAACAAAATAACAAAATCAATGGTAACATATACACCTCTACAATCATGCAAAGAGAATCAAGCATAAGGTAACACACAAGCTCAGGATCACACATGGAGAAGAAGTCATACTAGGTGAATTGATTCACGCCAAATCATCCACAAACAACAAGGTCTAGCAAGAAAAATTCACATGATTCTATTGCAATCAACACAAACTTATTCAAAACTTCAGTAAGCACAATGCAATGGTCCTAGTTTATTTAGTTTATAATCCCAAGCATAATACAACATTGAATACATATTTCATTAGAAACTAACATGAACATCCGATTGATCATTCGAATTACTAAAATAGACGTCTTCTCCAAGATTCTTGGAGACAAATCTAGGGGCCAGAAATCACTTTGGAAAGTGGTGTATAACTCCACTAAACCAACTGAGCTCATCAGGAACATCAGATTACTCATCTGAACAATTTGACGTGAACCCAGAGTGTTAGCTACTAAAGCTTGCTAGAGAACCTGAAAAAATGGGGACATTACATGACCTGCATTAATACCACCTTTATTTTGTTCATAAATCTCTTAAACTTTTGATTTTTTGTCTCCTCAAGCTTGCTAATGTAGGATTGGACGTGTCACTTGAATTTGTTGAATGTGGGCTTGATGGTCTAGCACTAAGAGTACCAATTGATGATGGAGTTTGTTGCATATGTGATGGTGTTTTTTCTTATGTTTGTGGAACTATCCTTACACTTGATGGTGTCATTTGTTGTCCACTTTGTTGACCTATAATAGCTATAGGAGGAGTCACATTCGAAGGATTATTCGCTAATGCAAAACCTTCATTTTCTTCTTTTGGTAGTTTGGCTTCAATGTTGATTGTTTTATCCAAAGTTTCATCCCATGCATCATCTTCTATGAATTGTGCATCTCTGATTATAATAACCGTTTTGTCGATTGGATTGTATAACTTGTATGCCTTTGACTCCTCACTATATCTCACAAATATACATTTTTCTCCTTTGTTGTCCAACTTTATTCTCAACTCATTTGGTACATGTGCATAAGCCACACATCCAAATACTCTCATATGAGAAACATTATGTTTTCTTCCACTCCATGCTTCTTCCAGAATCATATTGATGACACTTTTGGTAGGACATCTATTCAATATATATGTTGCACATGTTATAGCTCTAGCCTAATCCTCATTTAACAAATGTTTTGCCTTCAACATGCTTCTTACCATTTCCATTATTGTCCTTTTTTTCCTTTCAGCTATGCCATTTTGTTGTGGGGTATACCTTGTAGTGAATAGTTTGTGGATTCCATGGTATTTTCAAAATTTTATGAAATCATTTGAAATGTATTCACCACCTCTATCTATTCTCAATGCTTTGATGTGGAGTCCTTTTTGTTTCTCAATAAGAGCCTTGAATTGACAGAAATAATGAAACACCTCATGCTTATGTTTTAGAAAATAGACCCATATATTTTTTGTGTAGTCATCAATGAATGTCAAGAAGTAGTAACTTCCACCAATTGAGGGTGTTTTCATTGGTCCACACAAATCTTAATGAACAATCTCCAATGGTTTGTTTTCCCTTATTGGCTTTCCTACTGAAAAATGATTCTCTATGTTGCTTACCCAAAATCTAACCTTCACCTATTCTATCTGGTTTGTTTATTAGTGGCAACCCCTTCACCATTCTTTTCTTATGCAATAAGTTTAAGCTTACAAAGTTTAGGTGCCCAAATCTTATGTGTCATAACCAATTTTCATCTTTAATTTCAGCTTGATAAATTACTTGGGGGACTGCTACAACTTTTTCTTCATGCACTTGTGGGTCCATTGAGGGGTGTTCTTCAAAAAGCTCTACCTTGAAATCCAGTTTAAACCTTACGGGAAACGTTTTATTGCTTGTCATTTGGACTTTTTCTATGAGCTAATTGCTTGGAAATTTGTCTAACATTATGCATCCTTTGTTCCTAAAGAAGAGTCGATACCCCTTTTCAATGAGCTTCCCTATACTCATTAAGTTATGTTTCAGTCCAGGAACAAAATACACATCTGAAATATAATTTTTCTCTCCCTTTTCGGTTAGAATGTTGACTGTTCCTTTACCCATAACTAAAAATTTGTTTTCATTCCCAAATCTTACATCTAATTTCACACTCTCATCTAAACTTGAAAACATTTCTAATTTTCCACTCGTGTGATTGCTACAACCTGAGCCTAAAAACCATATGTCTTCCTTACTTTCTTGTGCAACATTACAAGCTGTGAACATATCGTCCTGAGTTTGATATTCCTTGATAAAATTTGCATTTTGTTGCCTAAAATCATCTTGCTTATTTTTACATTCACTTTAATAATTCCCAAATTTCTTGCAATAATGACATTGGACTAAGGATTTGTCATACCTTTGGCTTTGGGGCTCATTTTGAGTTGATGTTTGATAGTTTCATCTTCCACTTAAGCTTGATGGGTTGCTACCTCTTCCACTTGAGTTTGATGCACTGCTTTTTCCACCTCTATATGAATTTCTTCCTCTAGCTCTACAATTTGTTCTTCCCCTACCTCTACTATGGTTGATTGAGACTTGTGTCTTGAATGCATGCTCCAAATTTGAATTTTTTGACCTTTTCAAAATATGCTCATGAGAAATGAGTGATGCATGAAGTTCATCAACTGAAAATTGTGAAAGGTTCTTGGTCTCTTCTATGGACACCATAATTGATTCAAATCTTGTAGGCAAACTTCTCAAAATCTTTTCAACCACTCTCCTTTCTTCAAGGTTTTCACCGTAAGATCTAATTTGGTTTACCAATCCAGTTATTTGAGTGAAAAATGAGTCTATTACATCTGATTCTTTCATGTAGATGATCTCAAAATCTCTTCTTAACATTTGCAACTTAGCTATTTTTACCTTTTCCATCCTTTGATAGGTTGTTTGAATAATATCTCATGCTTTCTTGGACTTTTTTGCTGCTTGAATCCTTAGAAAAATGCTTTCATTCACTCCTTGAAAGATGAAGAAGAGGGATTTTGAATCTTTCTTTTTATTTTCCATCAATATGTCTTTCTCTACTTGAGTTAATGCATTATATGTTGCTACATTTGTTGGTTCTTGGTAGCCATTCTCAACAGACTCTCATAAATCTTGAGCACAAAACAATGCCTTGGTTGTAATTGCGTCATAATTTTTCCCATTAAACTATGGGATTTGTGGATTTCTCAAACTTATGCTTGGAGTTGCAATGGTTGTAAAACCCTTCTAATTCCTTGAAAAGATTTCTTAATCACTTTATTCAATAACCTTCAGCTCTGATACCACAAATGGAAGGAGGTAGAGGAAAATAAAAACATAATAAAGGGTAGAACAGAGATAAAAGAAGCACAAATATAGACAATAAGATAGTTTATGATTTATATATTTCAAAACATATAAATTCTCTTTCAAAAATCCATATATCCATATATATATATATAGCTATTAATTTTTTCCAATAGCAATCTTCTAGACTCTTCTACGTTTTCTTACGTACACATCTATTTTTTATTCAAAAAAACTACTTTCCTATTCCATTTGTATGC